>NC_079511.1:5665993-5670495 GCF_000801105.2 Raphanus sativus | reverse complement strand
ATATTTTTGACAAACCTTCAAATATATTATCATCATAAATTTTTGAAATAAGGAAAAAACTATGAATTATATGTACATAACATGACTATGACTGTCATTTAGCATTGAGTGTTTTTGTGCAGTAAAGTTCGAATGTAAATGTAGAGATCGATATATCTACAAAGATATCTCGAAAACATATACAATCAAACTAGCAATATATATCTTCGGGTTCAAAACTAGTTAAGTTAGTTTTAGTAATGATATAACATTCTGGACACAAAAATGTGAAACTGAAACCAAGGAAATAAGCCTAATGCGAGGACAAACAAATAAAGAACCTTAATATTTATGATCAAGCATATCCATCAAGAGCTGGTGGGTGGTAATGGATGTTGCCACCTCTCTCTCTCTCTCTCTTTAAATCTTACTTTATCCTCTTATCCTCCTCTCTCATCTCCCAAAGCTTTTGCAACAAATAAAGTCTCTCTCTGTCTCTCTGTCTCTCTCTCTGAGAGGAAGAAGGAAAGTTTGATTGATAGGGATAGGGAAAGGGAAAGGGAAAGGGAAAGGGAAAGGGAAAGGGAAAGAGAATGAGAGAGGAAGAAAATAAAATATAATAGATTAGTAGGACACGATTGTCATCTTTTGTTGTCTGTGCTCTCCTTCTTTTCTTCATATATTGATCTTCTTTATATAACCTTACTGTCTTTCTCCTTTTCCCATTCTTTCTATCATTTCTTCTCTCTCTCGGGATCTAATATCTCTTTCCAATAACCTATTCCCGAGGAGAACTGTCAAATCTTGTCCATTCTACTTTCAGGGTCCTTCGATCTCTCTCTCTCTCTCTCTCTCTCGATAGTTTTGTGCTGAAGTGTTCAGACTTCTGATGAGAAGAACATACAATAGCCGAAAACATACAATTTTGTTAGGAGTTGTTGAAAAGGTTTCAGCTGAATCATCTTGCATCTAGAGTTTCTTCGGGTAAAACCCTAATTCTCTGTCAACCGTCTATTCTTTTCCCTATCCTCACCTGCCTTTACAAATAATTTTGCTAGTTTTTTTCCTTGTTTAGGTAAAAAAAAATGTCCTTTTGAATCATCTTTAATCCTTTATCATCATCTTCAACAATCACCTTGATTGTCATCATATTATTCATCCCATCATACTCAGTGTTGCTGATGCTACAAGCAAAGCAAAATACATATAAAGCTTTTTATTTGTGTTAAATAGAAAATTTTATAGGATTTTATACGACAATCTAGAAAATCAACCTCATTCAAATATTTACAGTTTGTTTTCCTCTTCATCTTCTGAACTTTACTTGTTTTGTTAATACTTACATGCAATTAAATATCCAAGATAATATTATAAAAGTGAGGCAATAGTTAAGCAGAATTTTATTTTAATTACTCGATCTAGTGCATGAATCTAATTAAATCGTTTTACTATTATCATATGATAACTGGGAATTATTCGGTTTGTTTAACTGATTTTAGTTTTTGGGAAAGTTCAATTCTATACCACGGACCTAAATAAAAATGAATCTAATCATTCTCGAAGAAAGATAGTTTACCGTGTGATGGGTCTTCTTCATTTATCATATATGTAACAAAACTATTTCTTGTCATAAGTAAATGTACGACTGTAGTTCTGTCAGTTCTGAATATAATTTATCCTCTTATAAACTAAGCATAGACGTTAAATCATAACCAAATCACATAAGTATGTAATAAATGTAACTAGCTATAACATTATACCTTGTGTTCTTAGTTGCATGATTTTGTTTTCATTTTATGTTGTTTTCTTATAAGCAGGTTATTAATCGATCACAAAGGATGAATTCATTTTCTCACGTTCCCCCGGGTTTTAGATTTCATCCAACAGACGAAGAACTTGTAGACTACTACCTAAGAAAAAAAGTTGCATCAAACAGAATAGAAATCAATTTCATAAAGGACATTGATCTTTACAAGATTGAGCCATGGGATCTTCAAGGTTTGCCAAATCCCATTATCTGTATAGCCTTCATTCCTTTATTTTAATTTCATACGGAACGTTTTATGAGAAGTTCCATTTCTTTGTGAAAATAGAGTTGTGCAAAATTGGACATGAAGAGCAGAGTGATTGGTACTTCTTTAGCCATAAAGACAAGAAGTATCCCACAGGGACTCGAACCAATAGAGCAACAAAAGTAGGGTTTTGGAAAGCCACTGGAAGAGATAAAGCTATCTATTTGAGGCATAGTCTTATCGGCATGAGGAAAACACTTGTGTTTTACAAGGGAAGAGCCCCAAATGGACAAAAATCCGATTGGATCATGCACGAATACCGCTTAGAAACCGATGAAAATGGAACTCCTCAGGTACTATATCGACCCTACAACATAACTTCCCTTTACAATTTATTTGGTTTTTATATATAACAAACTCTAATCTCTCCCATTATACGATATTTGGTTGTAGGAAGAAGGATGGGTCGTGTGTAGGGTTTTCAAGAAGAGATTGGCTGCAGTTAGAAGAATGGGAGATTACGACTCATCTCCTTCACATTGGTATGGCGATCAGCTCTCTTTTATGGCCTCTGAGCTTGAGACAAGCGGTCTACGGCGAATCCTTCCCAATCAACAGCAGCACCAGCACCAGCAAGAGCACCAACAGCAGTTTCCATATGGCTTCAATTCATCTGTTTACGCTCTCAATAATGCTAACTTGCAATGCAAGCAAGAGCTAGAGCTACAATACAACCACCTGGTACAACAACATGATCTTTTTCATGAATCCCCTTTATCATTATTCCAACTTCCTCAGCTTGAAAGCCCTGATGTCCAACAAGCTAATAATAGCAACTCTCTTCCTTACGGAACAAGCAACAACGATAATAATTCGAGTGAGGTTGCTAACTTGCAGCAGTCGAATCTCACGCATGAAGAACAGCTGAATCAAGGGAATCAGAGTTTCAGCACTCTATACACGAATAGCGAGAACGAGCAAGGGGTGGATCAAGTCACAGACTGGAGAGTTCTCGATAAATTTGTTGCTTCTCAGCTCAGCAACGAGGATGCGGCCACAACTTCTGCTTCTCTACAGAAAAATGCCAAGGACACAAGCAACGTGGAGTACCAAGTTGATGAAGAAAAAGATCAGAAGAGGGTTTCAGACATGGGAGAAGAATATGCTGCTTCTACATCTTCGAGTTGTCAGAATGATCTATGGAAGTAAGCAGAAAGAGAAGACTTTACATATAATGCATATATACATATATTTATATACGTACACGCGAACACTAATCAAGTGTAGATGACGATGACGATGGTACAGATTTATATTTGCTTTGATTGATTCTTACTACATTATTCAACTTATGTTATAAGCATATTTTACATGGCGTATCGATGCATATATACGTGTATTGGATATGATTAACCATATATACTCTAAATCTAAATGTAACTCCAATGTTTTTAGTAGACAATTGTCTATTATTATTTCCGTTTAATATATTATTCGAGTTAAATATGTACACATATGCCCACAGAAAGAGAAATTTCAAATTATTTTGTCATACTCTCACTGAACTATATAGACAACTCAATTTATTCTTAAGAAGTGCTCCATTTTAAAGTTAAAAAATCAAGATTCTTGAATTTCATCATATTGTGGACAATTATGCTTGAATTATGTATTTATAAACATGTACAATAGTAAAATACACAATTACACACAATCTACAAGTCATAAGTATATATATAGAAAATTCAGAATAAATATTCAAATATGACAGGTGGTTTGACCACTTACCGGAGTTGTGTTCATGGGGATAATAACCCCAAGGAAGCTTGAAGGATATGTATAACCATAAATAGTGAAAAAGAAAATGAAGAATAGAATGTAGCTTGAAGGAGGTACACAAGTTTAATGACATCTTGGCTCGAAGAATTGTGTTATATAGAGACATACCGTGGAAAAAGAAGGAAAAAAAAAACTTTTCTTTGTTTCTTCTGGTCACAAGGAAGAAACTAAAGGTATTCACTTTTTTCTCATGAAGAATTCTATACTTATTGTGTTTGCTTCAAGGTCGGCACAAAAAGAAACCGTAGATTACTCTCTCTGTTTTTAAAAGATGCATATTCTGGAAAAAATATTTGTTTCAAAAAGATGTATTTTTTATGTTTTCTATATAAAAATTGTAATTTTCAATAAAATTAATTGAATTTATTGAAAGACTATTGGTTAAAATGTATTAAAATTTGATAATTTTTAAAAACAATGCATGATTAATGTGTTTTCTTAATATGTGTGAAAACTCTAAAACATACATCTTTAAAAAACAGAGGGAATATAATTTACTTCGATAGTTTTTCTAACACTTTTACCGCGATTAATGAATAGAAGTAAACTTTGAGACTAAATATTACTAAAAAACTTGCAAGAGTTAATATGTGTACCTGTATACTTTATACATAGTGCATATAGCTTGATCCAAAAATGAAAAAGATGCAAATATTTCAAGTTCCACAACCA
>NC_079511.1:5629563-5665893 GCF_000801105.2 Raphanus sativus | reverse complement strand
AAGAGACGAGAGCAAGAGCCAATTCACAAGGAAGAAGACACACAAAATGACGATTAAGCAGATGGCTGTTGTAGCCGTTCTTTTCTCGTACCAAGTACGGATTAATCTGGTCTTCTTCCCTCGCTTTGTCGTTTGTCTCGGACTCGGTTCTCCGGACAATGGGAATAAACGGGTCGGGCTGAGAAGCGGGGAATATGGCGGTGTAACTCCGTAGATCGTAAGATCACGTAACTCGGGTCTCTCTATGTCAGGTCTCTCATGTTCCATGATCAAACACACAAGTTCCCTGGTCTTTTTCTCTCTCTCCTCTTGTCTCTGGATCGACAAAAGGAGAGAGAGAAACTAATCTAACGGAACAAAAAAAATTGCCATAAATAATAGCGCGAAAGCTTTGCCGAGTTTGACGAAGTTTCTGTTCCGACAGAGAGATTTGTCTGAATTTCAGTCGGTCTATTATTGTTTCATTTTACAGCTCGACTTAAACTTTAGTCCCATGTTTTAAACTATATTCATGCTTTCTCCCTCTAGTTTAGCTACTAACAGAAACAACCTATACACTCTCCTTGATTGTTTATCACCATCCATCGTTCCAAGTTCCAAGCAAAATGAACCAGGCAATGAGCTCTAATGGGACCAGGAAACTAATAATACTAAGTGAGCATTTACTGAATCTAAAAGATAAAGATGTTCCTAATACAATCTTATCAATCTAGTAACGATTGGCACTGCAATTTTGGAACTTTGAATTAGATGTAGGCTCCATATTATAATATATTATATTATATGTAGAAAAACACAACAAAAAAAAAAACATTTAGAGTGATGAATGCTTAACGGTAAGATGGAGACATATAGGTTTCAAGATAAAAGAAAAAAGAGAAGACCAAACGTGAAATCCCAAGGAAAGCAGAAAATCGAGATGTAGAATGAAAGGAAAGCCGGTTGGTTACTCGAGAGATCATTGAGCCCCGAGTTCAAGAAGTAGAGTGTGGCTGAGAGCATCTGAACCAGGTCCCGTGAATTGGATTGGACCTACAAGACAAGAAAGTTTCCGCAAAGAAAATATAAGGGACCAAGAAAAACAAAAGATGCATTGTTTAGAATAAAAAGAATATGTGACGAACCAGGGCTGATGTATCGGTTCTTCAAAGCCCATTCCTCGCGCAGCGATGCGAATTTCTTAAACGGTGCACCTGCAGATTCGAAAAAAAAGAAAGAAAAAAACTCATTATATGACCATTTAACAGCAGCTTCAAGAACTATGAGAAAACAGGATCAAAGATTCACCTTCAAGTTCCACCATTGCTTTCTTGATCACAGGCTTGAACTTACCTGCAAGTTGAAAATCAAAGCATGTTTTTTTTTAATTATCCAGATTTCTAATGGTTCTTAGCAAACTTTATTGATTTAATTATGTTCATACCGTGTCTCCTCTCCACATCCATTAAAGCTGTGAGAGCAGTTCCACCTACAGTCCATTCTTCCACAGGAGCAGCCAAGTTCCCCACCTGCGCCAATAAATTACTCAAATCTCATTCCACCGCACAAACTAGTTTTATCAAAGGCAGTTATGTTCAAAGACTCAACAGATAAACATTATTTATAAATAGAGAGAAAACTGATTTTAATGGAAAACGGTGGAGTACTAACCGAAGAAATCAGTCCGGTTTTCCCACTGTTGAGAAGCACTCCAGCACCATAACCAAGTGCATAACAGTAGGTGGCATCAAAGTTTGTAGGCAAACCGCACCTTCCTTCATACCTGTATACATATCGACGAAACTTATAAATTGAGATTGTGTTCTTCATAATGATTAAAAAAAAAGCATTGTATTTTTGAGACAACAAAAAATGTGAGAGGAAGTACCCGAAGAAATGAGACTGGCCCATGAATTGTCCCTTGTATGAACCAGCTTCCTTTCTTTTCTCCAATTCAGTTTCAACCATTTGAATGAGCATCTTCTCAGTCTCAATCTTGGCCACCTATCACGATCAAGAACATGGGAACTATTAATAAAACATGAGAGACGGAAGGGAACTGCGTCTTGGTAGAATTTTAGACAAAACCTACGATCAATTACCTGGACATTTCCGTGTGGGTCTCTCTCGAGCATCAGCTGTTCCTGAATCGCTTCAGGCAGAAGATCAAACAGCTTCAGGGATTGCTCGGTGAGCTTCTTCTTCCACTCTCCACTTTCATCAACCACCTCATTTGCCAGAATTTCATTCAGTTCTGCGATCAGCTCCTGAACCTGACAATTCAAAAATTAATAGTAATAATCAGTTAAGCAGAACAATCATATTAATTGTCTTAAAAGTGGTAGCTTCCGTGTTTTGCTGTGGAAACACACCTCGGGAATAAAGTCGATCAGACCTTCTGGAATCAGAATAACACCGTAGTTGTAACCAAGGTCAGCACGCTTGCAGATAACATCAACCATGTAATCCGTGACGTTCTTCAAAGTCTGCTTCTGAGCAGACACCTACAAAAGGGTATATCCAGATCAAAGATGAGTAAATATTAGACTGATCAACTGAGGTATATGGGAGGCGTAATTTCAAACGATAGCATACCTCCTCTCCAATAATGGTTATGTTTGGGTGAGTTTGTAAAGCACACTCAAGCGTAATGTGGGAAGCAGCACGACCCATAAGCCTTACAACTGTAATGAAAATGTGATACAAGATCGCAGGCATCAGTAAGAAAAAAGGACACGGCAGAGAAAAGATGCAAGCAATTCACTCAATTACTTACAATGATAGTACTTTCCAGTTGACCTTGCATCAATCATGACATTTCCAATCATTTCAGAGTAAATCTGCACAAGCAATATAATGGTTTCAATAAGCTTCCTTCAACATATTTCTTTTGATTGAACAGACAATTAGATTCTCGGCAAAGAATATAATCAACACCACACGACTTAGCGTGTGGAAAGGAAAATTTTAGAGCAAATACGCAGGGAAGCTCACCTTGCAAGCTGTATCAAACCCAAAACTAGTAGGAACCTCCTTGCATTTCAAGTCACCATCAATGGTCTTTGGGCACCCAATGACTCGGGTCTTCAAGTTCTTACTCCTATATCACACATGTAAAAGAGAAGTCAAACGCTGAATCAGAGAAGCACTTTTGATCTTGAAAAAAAAATAGCTTTAAACTAAGCTAAATAAGTTTTAAAAGCAGCCATGGAAAGATTAGACTGCAAGGAATACCTGAAGTTTTCAGCAAGGAGGCAAGCATTGGTGTTGGAGTCATCTCCACCGATAACCACCAATCCATCCAAATCTAGCTTCTTTGCTGTTTCTTCAGCTTGTTTAAACTACACATGTGAGACAACATACAATTACACACTGCACGTAACTTTGGAAGGAGTAATAAATCAGTTAAGAAGATACAAAAAAAAGCAATCAACCTGCTCAGGCGTTTCAATCTTGTCTCTTCCACTGCAGATCATGTCAAAACCACCCTATTGATATACCAAAAGAGAATTAAAACCACATCAACATACAGCGATTATTGAAACTTTTAGACCCCCAATCAAATAACAAAGTTTGTGACAAGGATTCATAAACTAAATGCCATGTCTAAGTACCTGGTTCCTGTAAGGAAGAATGTATTCAGCATTCAACTCAACATATTTGCATTTCATGATACCAGCTGGACCACCCTTGAACCCGTAAAAGGTGCTTCCTTTCGCACGCTCCTGCAAGTAATCTAAAAGCCCAAAAACAAAATTACAAGACTGAGATTGAACAATGTGAAGAAAAAACATAACATTAAAGACATTACCGAACAATCCAGAGATCACATTGTGTCCACCAGGCGCCTGCCCTCCAGACAGAACAACACCGATCTTCAGCTTCTCTCCCGACAAAGAAGCACTCTGATCTGGAACAACTGATACAGACGGCTGACCATACAGACCAGGAAACAACTTAGCAATCTCATCTGCAATCACATTTTAAAAAAAAAACAACACTTAATCCCTCTTACAAAGTCTATAGAACACAGATCTGTAACGCAAGATCTATAGATCAATACACAAACACAAAGTTTCATCAGATCAGATGGAGAAACCCTAACCTGGGTTCCCGGCGGCGGAGCTAGCGGGACCTTCGACGATTTTGAATGCTCCTTTGAGTACAGAAGGCAGAGGAAGGGCGTTGTTGATCCGACTCGACTGAACCTCGCTGTAGACCGAAGCACGTCCTTTCGCCGCAGGAGAGTTATCCGGAGACGCGGCGGCGAGATCTCTGTTAACGGCGGCGAGTGAAGGGGCCATTGCTTTTGGTTTTTTTTTTTCACCTAACTTTTCTTCTCGTGGTTTGTTTGCTCCTTAAGTTAGTGAAGTTCACTTCGAGGACTCCGCATTGGGGTTGGTGAGCAATATATAGTGTGGACCCTAAGTCAAGAGCTATTGACTCATCCTCCAAGGCAAAGGGCGTTTTAGGGTTTTCGTATCTCGGCCCGCTCTGTGATATTATTAAAGGCCCAGTTGTTTTGATATGGGCCGATGCGTATTTTAGGCCTTCTGATTCCACATCCAGACTTGGGCTTGGAGTTTCAGTGGCTGATAAATGTCTCAGTTATTTTTGTTTCCCAGACCACTTTTAAGTTTTTTTTTTTTCCTCGTTAAGTATTCGTATATACATTTGCGAACGCCAACAATTCTGAAACCTGTCAATTCTGTAGACGGAGACAGAATTGTTGAGAGACGCTCAGTTTACAAGAGCATTAGGTAAAAATAGGTGAAATAGTAGTTGAACTGTTAGATTTTATGGCGATGAACTCAGTGAAATTATACCGATCGGGCTGGATCTGAGATTTTAAGGGCTTAAACATTTACTAAAGAATATTTATAAAAAAAAAAAAATTTCATTATTTAATAGCATTTATCTATGTAGAACATTTATCAAAGAATATTTATAAAAATGATATTTTCATAATTTAATAGCTTTTATCTATGTAAAATCTTTTCTAAAAATTTGGAAATCAATCGAGATCAATGTCTTGTACGGCTGTCCACAGATATTTAGATCATATTACTTTGAAAGCTAAGAAAAGATATGTAAGAAGAAAAAAATAGACTTCGACCCATATCTCACGGGATAGGTTTGTTTATTTTTCTTTTGGAGAATGTAATGATGCGTGTTGGCAATAAAATTTCAAGAAAACAAAGTTTCTTAAAAAAGGCATGGACTGTGGACAACAATAATTGGAAGCACTACATGGTTTACAGTTATGTAAGGGTAATTAGATAACTTGTAAAAGAAGTTACTTATTACACGCGCACGTGTATATTAACATCTTTACCCTCGTTTCTGCGAAAATGAGCACTCAGTATTTTAATGCTAATCTGACGAGATAAAGGTTCGATTTTGTTTTACTCTTTGCGTTTGCGTGTTCGATTATCGATAACAATCTCACATTTCCAGTTGATTCGCATTTAAACTGCGTAGCATACACAATAGCTAAATGAATGTCATTTAATTTATATATGCATTTTCCATAGTGTATCAGGATAGAAACTGTGTACTAAGTATTAGCAGGAACAATTTCATTAGCGATTCATCCATGTCCCCACTTATTTTTCTTTGTTGCAACAACAACTAATCGTAAGTAGAATATATATACTTTTAAAAACATATACTTTTACTATCGTGTCTTTTTTTTTGAAAGACCTTTTACTATCATGTCATTCGAATCTTTTTCCAGTGTTCTGCTTTCGTAATCTAACAGCACGGTCGAGCTGATAAAATAACACAAATGCATGCATCAGGATGCATACGATGCGTAGACACGCATAAGAATAAAAGAACCACGTACAATGAATTTGAGTATGATGAAACCAAAAAAAAATCCAATTACTGACATGTAAAGAAAAGGCACTAGTGCAAATCAAAAGAAGAAAAAAATGATGCGAGTCAAGCCCATCATAAGTTGTTACTCTCACCAAACAATCAATCAAAACATGCACCAACAATAAGAAGATTCAAATTAAAGAGACTCAACCGTTCATCGCCTCAACTAATATGTTTCCAATTAAAGATATTCCCTTAGCTGTAAAAGCAATTTTGTAACTTCTTCTTTCTGTAAACTGTTTATATGTGAACAAACAAACATTAATTGAAAGATAAGTAGATGAATAATTAGACGATCTCACATTAATACCTTTTGACTTACGTGGTTAATTTCTTCCAAATAAGATCTTCATCATTTTGTGATTTGTTTGTTGTTACTGACTTACGAAGATCAATTGATAATTAAAAAATGCATCATGATCTATATTTGGATTTTATATTAGTTAGTGCTTTTTTACGGTTCATTATCATGCATGTATCTTAACAACCTCGCTAAGATCACCAAAGAAAAGTAGGTAGCAGTAGTCACCGACCAAAGTTTCATCTGAATTTCTGTTGTCAAATATTTTTGTCACAAAGGATTATGACTTCAGAAGATACAAGAAAGATAAAATGTAAGTTTCATATTAATCAGTACAAAATAGTTGTCTTCGTGAAGTATTTTAAATATATAACCTCAACTATTGCAACATGGAATAATTAATAACATTTTGTGTTATTTTTTAGTTTTGACAACTTGTGAATTGTGATATAGTTTTTGAGGGTATCATTTATATAAAGCAAAATGAAAAGTAATATACCTCCAAACTTATTTTTATGTTTCTACTTCTTAGTGAGTTCGAGAATATTCTATAACTTTTATTTATATATATGTACATATATGCATGATATATAATACTATGTATGCTTTTCTTACCAAACATCTGATCAAAGATTTTTAAAAGTATGGAAGAATATTTTCCCTATTGTAGAGGAATCCAAAGATAACTTATTGTAATTAGGTGGCTAATGCCAATTGCCAACCGATATTATTGAAGAAACAATCTCATAAATGATCACGATTGACAAAAATCAGAATTTATCTTGAAATCAGAATATAATATTTTTTAAATCAGAATTTTATCTTTAAATGGTCATGATTCTACTTTTTTATTTTGGTGTAAATCATGATTTTACTTTCTTCGCTAAGTTAACCAAATTATTTGTAATTCAAGCGGGCCAAAATCATTTAATAAGAGGTAATGATCTCACTGTTACTACGATTTATCGATTGTATACTTTCGACAATTTTCAAGACGAAGTAAAAACAGCATTATCATACCGCAAATTTCAGTTAAGCTAAGAAAATATGAGCAACCTCATCATTTCATAATAATAGTACTATAAAAATAAATCAGAATCCTATCATGTTCTGATATATATAAACATCTCTCATTGTCAAATTGTCGTATTATACCTACTTACTAGCATCCATAACAGGAAAGTAATCGATCCATTGATCAAACATGCAACTCTCATATAATTAGCGTTTTCATCTTTTGTTACATAAACTATTCCAAAGTTGCAAAGGTCCCTTTAATAATAAGATACGATCCTTTCTGATTTTGTTGGTATCGACCATATATATATATACACACATATTTTAACTATTTCAAAGTTGCAAAACTCAGCATTATACGAGTGTTTTTCTGATTTAAAACAGCCTTAAACAATTATTCATAAAAAGCAAAAGAGAAAACCAATATAATTGCAGAAAATTAGATTCGAAATGGAAAACACGAAGTTTATTTATACATACACTTGCAGAAAACTAGAATAGATAGAAATATAAGACAAGAAAAAACACAAATTTTTGTAAAAAATTTCAAAATTCTCTCTCAGGCACAGCAACCAATGACCGGTCACCTACCTCTCCAGCATTAACTCAACACCGCAGCTACTAGTTTCTCCACCGCAAAAAAGCAGATCTCCGCCGCAACCACTTAACCCCGATGGAAAAAAATTAGCAAATAAAAAATCCCTTCGGTCAACCGGAAGATCTCCGCATGGCGAGCACTATCCAGAGGTTTCACCTCCGAGGAATCCCCTCCTTCTCTGCAAACTCTGGAACTTTAGTAGCAAACAGTGCGAAACCTTCTCTCGGGCTTTAAAGTAGTTACAATATTTACCTCCGTGTGAGGACGTTAAAAGCAAAGGTCATTAAAGTTACGACTTGAAGTAGAAGAAGAAGCATACTTTTCAACTGGCTAGTTTGAAGATGGCTCACAGATACTCAAGAGCTGAGAAAGGAAAATGGAAGGAAGACTCGACTAGATCGGAACGACGTCGGCCGATTCAGATCCCGCAAACCGATAACTCTGCGCTGATAGAGGAGAACAAGCTTACCCTAATTGGGAGAGTTACAAACCCAGCGGTGCAGAAGACGCAATGGGTGGTAGAATGGCTCCTCCAGTACTGGAATGTAGAGGGCGAGCTCACAGGAAGAGAGCTGGGGCCGGAGCTCTTCCAAATCCGGTTCCCATCTGAAGAGGCGCTACAAACAGTACTCAGGAAAGGTCCTTACCATTACAAGAGATGGATGATACTTCTACAGAGGTGGGAACCTGTAGTCTCAGACTCTTTCCCGAGAATGATAGCTTTTTGGATAAGAATCCATGGACTCCCGCTACACTACTGGACAGAAGAAACGCTTGAGGCAATAGGAAAGGGGCTAGGTCCAAGATTGGGTAAAGATGTAGACCATGGAAGAATTAGAATTCTCATCGATGGTTTAAAGAACTTGGAGATGCATCTCCCGCTTCAGCTACCTACAGGAGAAGAAATATCAGTTAATCTGGAGTATGAAAAATTAGAGAAACACTGCTTCCTCTGTTTCTCACTCTGTCACGAGCAGGAAACCTGTCCCCGTAACAAAGACAAAGCAGATATCAAACTAGCACCGCAAGGTATTAGTCAGAGGAACACCTTGAGAAAGTTAGAGGACCAGCGGCGTAAACATGACAGTAGAAGACCGTTCTCCTTGAGCTCCAGAGATAGACAACTAGACCCCAGCGAACTAAGACGCAGTCAGGGATCAGTTTACTCAAGGCTTCAGAACTCAGAAAGAGCCCGCTACTATGTTGAAGACAACTCAAACCCTCTCAACTCAAGAGAGAGAGACAGATCAAGATATGGGGACTCTCGAAGAGAAAGAGACAGATCAAATGAGCGAGTCAGGTCTTCTCACCATAGCTTCCCTTCACAGCGTAAAAGCTCACCGATCAAGAGAACTACAAGGGACAGATCCCCATCTCAGAGAGATAGAGAAGATAGGAGAGCTCACTCTAGAGGCCACAACTCACAATACTCTAGAACTCCTACTCCTAGGCCACCCAGGGAAACAATGAACCTCCCAACTGCCTCAGTTCATGAGGAAGCCAATAGTCGATCAAGGGATCGGGTTCCTGCTTTGGAGAGACTAGAGATTGATCAGACGGCAGAGCCCCAAAGAGTCTCAGCCCTAGACAGACTTGAGGAAATGCCGGAACAGGAGCCAAGAAGAGTCTCAGCTTTAGAAAGATTAGAAGCTCCCCTCATTGATCCCCCCCCAAGACAAACAGGACTTTCCAACTCTTTATTAGCAAGACTTCAAGATGTAGAAATCCAGTATGCAGGGGAGGAGCACCAAAGCCCACAGTTTGGAGAAGGGTCAGGAAGAAGGATCCTAGAAACCCCGGAGGTCCTGACTCACCAGGAAAGCCCAAGGATTCCGGCAACTCTCAGAATAGGATCGGCCTCAGGAGGGCCTGCAAGCACAGGAAGGAAAAAGATCCCCCCAAAGTCAGCAACAAAAAGGATCGTAAAGCCAAAACCTCCAGCAAAAAGGAAACCACCGGTCAAGATAACAGGGGCTACAAATACTCGGGCCATCAGAAGCCCTATTCAAGGAACTCGCCTCTCTAAACAAATTACAACAAGAACAAGATCTGTAGCCCGTAAGAGACTATGTGTGGAGAGGAATGGACAGAGTCAAAGCTTACCTTTAAATAAGGATGATAACACAAATGTAGGGAGCTTGGGAGCAGGAACTAGCAGGAAGAAGGTGGATTTTCAAAATCCATCTCACCAAATTCCTTAGCTGTACTAAGTTGGAACTGTCAGGGTTTGGGTAGTGAACTGACAGTTCCAAGAATCCGGGAGCTTAAACGTGTACAAGCACCGGATATTTTGTACTTTATGGAGACAAAAAATCAAAATGAATTTGTGCTTTCAAATCTTCTTTCTCCAGAGTATCAACATCACTTCCTAGTTCCACCAAGAGGACTCAGTGGAGGATTAGCCCTGATTTGGAAGAAAGATATAGAGCTAACGGTGCTAAATTCCTCGACAAACTACATCGACACAAAGATTATCTACAAGAAGAATTCTTTCTTTGTTACCTTCATCTACGGGCCTCCGCAGCAAGAGAATAGAGCAGCTTTTTGGGAGGAAATCTCGTTACTGGGCCAAGGAAGAGAAGAAGCTTGGGTCCTTACTGGAGACTTTAATGACATCTTAGAAAACTCAGAGAAGACAGGAGGCCCAAGTAGACCAGAAGGATCTTTCATTGCGTTCAGAAGCTTTGTGACCATCAATGGCCTGTGGGATGTAAAGCACACGGGTAATCAACTTTCTTGGAGGGGTAAACGGAACACCCACGATATCAAATCAAGATTAGATCGGACGCTGGCGAATGTGGCGTGGTATGATATGTTCCCATCGGCAAGCTGCAATTACCTCAGATTTGAGGGCTCTGACCATCGGCCACTAATGACGTATCTGGAGACGCACTTACCAAAAATAAGAAGGCCCTTCAGATATGACAGAAGACTTAATGATAACCCTGAAGCGAGGAAGATTATTGAAGAAGCATGGGGATCGGATCAGACAGAGAGTGTAGAAACAAAAATTTCAAGATGCAGAAAGGAAATCATCAAGTGGGCAAAGGAACAGAGGGAAGCTAGAGCCAAAGAAGTTCTCCAAACACAGCAAGAGCTGGAACAGGAATTATCGGCACCTCACCCGGACACTTCAAAGATCTCAGCTTTGACAGCAGCCCTCGTCTCAGCTTACAGGGCGGAAGAACTATTCTGGAGGCAAAGGAGCAGAATTCTCTGGCTACAAGGTGGTGACAGAAATAGTGCTTTCTTCCATGCTGTCACTAAAGTGAGAAAGGCGATCAACAGAATTACAACTCTGGAAAACGCAGAAGGAATCCCGGTCTATGAAGAGGAAGAAATTGGGAGAGTTTTTGCAAATTTCTACCAGAAGCTCTTCTCAACAAATGGAAACACAGGATTCCGAACAGTAGAAGAAACAATCTCGGAGTGTATCACTAGCGAAATGAATGATCAACTCTGCCTAATCCCAGACGAGGAGGAAGTAAGGAGGGCTACCTTCGAGATTCATGCGGATAAAGCGCCGGGCCCTGACGGTTTCTCCGCAAGTTTTTACCAGTCTTTCTGGACTACTTTGGGCAAAGATATTTACCGAGAAATTCGGACCTTTTTTACTACAGGAAATATGGATTCACGCATCAACGAAACTCATGTTTGTCTAATCCCAAAAACCTCAACCCCCTCGACAGCAGCAGAGTATCGCCCCATCGCTCTCTGTAATGTCAGGTATAAAATAATTGCCAAGATCCTCACCAAGCGTCTACAGAAGTGGCTCCCGAGTCTGATATCTCCGCACCAATCAGCTTTTGTCCCGGGAAGGGCTATTTCAGATAACGTTCTCATCACACATGAGACTCTCCACTATCTGAAACAATCGGGAGCTATTAAGAGATGTTCGATGGTAGTCAAAACGGATATGAGCAAGGCCTACGACAGAATTGAATGGGGTTTCTTGGAGAAGGTTCTGAAAATTATGGGTTTTAGAGATGTGTTGATCAGATGGGTTATGGAATGTGTCACTACGGTGACATACTCATTCCTAATCAATGGAGCAGCACGAGAACAAGTCACCCCCTCGAGAGGACTTCGCCAAGGAGATCCGCTCTCCCCGTACTTGTTCATCCTGTGCACAGAGGTGCTATCAGGCCTGTGCAAAAACGCCCAGTCGCAAGGCAAGCTTCGAGGGCTCCAGGTCACACAGAAAAGTCCTTTCATCAATCATCTCTTGTTTGCCGACGATACCATGCTGTTCTGCAAAACAAGTGTAAAGAATTGTCGAGCTTTATGCACAATACTCAGAAGATACGAACAAAGCTCGGGGCAAAGCATAAACTTGGAGAAGTCAGCAGTGACTTTTTCCTCAAAGACACCTGAGAGCATTAGAGACAGAGTGAAAGCTATGTTGGGTATCCCACTAGAAGGAGGTTTGGGTAAGTACCTTGGGCTTCCTGAAACCTTTGGCCGCAGGAAAACAGATGTGTTCACAGGAATCGTCGACAAAATCAGACAAAGAGCTCAGTCGTGGTCAACAAAATTCCTGTCGGGTGCAGGTAAGCATGTCATGCTACAATCAGTCCTGACCGCCCTTCCAACCTATTCTATGTCGAGCTTTAAAATCCCAAAATCGCTCTGCAATAGAATTCAATCCATCCTCACTAGGTTTTGGTGGGATAGTGCACCGGATAAGCGAAAAATCTCTTGGGTAGCATGGAGTAGCATGGCGCAGCCCAAATGCAGAGGAGGGCTAGGTTTCAAGAAGATAGAAGAGTACAATGACTCCCTGTTGGGAAAACTTAGCTGGAGGCTGCTCAATAACCCGGATTCGCTCCTGGCTCAAGTCCTTAAAGGCAAGTATTTCCCGGAGTCTTCATTCCTGGAAAGTGAACCGAAAAAAGGCTCTTCTCATGGTTGGACTAGCATCTTGGCTGGGAAGGCAGTGCTAGAAAAAGGTCTTGGCTTTTTAGTAGGAGACGGGAAAAATATTAGAGTCTGGTCGGATAAGTGGATCTCCCCTGCAAGACCTATGGCTCCAATAGGACCTCCTAACTATGTGAATCAAGACTTGCTGGTAGCAGATTTGTTGGATCAGCAGACTAATGAGTGGGATTTACAAAAAATCAGGCTCCATTTACCTCAGTATGAGGAATTAATCAGGCTTATTATTCCAGGTTCCTCAAAACCAATGGATAAGCTGGTTTGGCTACCTGATCCATCAGGAGTTTACTCTACTAAATCAGGCTATAGAAAGATCTGTGAACTGGAAGAACCGGTCATACCAGGCTCCTTTGATTGGATGAAGAATGTTTGGAACCTCCATTCCTCACCGAAGATTCACCATTTCCTTTGGAGAATGCTCAACAATGCGCTGCCTGTGGGAACCCTCCTTGCGATAAGAGGAATCCAATCAGAACTAAGCTGCAAAAGGTGTGGAGAACAAGAATCCATAGAACACCTCTTCATTAACTGCCCTTTTGCAACTGAGTTCTGGTCAAAGGCTCCCTTAACAACCACTCCAGGAAGTATTGAAGACCCAATCACTCTCAAATTTTGGATTGAGGCATTCATAAAATCGGGATCTCTGCCACCTCTTGGAATTACTGAAACTCCTCTGGTACCTTGGCTCCTTTGGAACCTCTGGAAATCGAGGAACTTGTTGATTTTTGAGGGAAAAAATTTTCAGGTAGAAGATATTATCTCTAAAGCCATAGTGGAAGCTCGGGCCTGGGAAGAGGCGAACTCTAAAAAACAGAAGCAAGCCAAAAGGCCAGTATCTACGAGAAGACCTCAGGCGGGACCCTCCTGTTGGACGGATGGCGCTTGGCAGGAAGCATCCATGGCAGGAGGAATGGGCTGGATTATCAAGAACTCAGAAGGTGAAGTGCTCGCTAGAGGATCTTCCAACAGGTCACATGTGTGCTCTGCTCTAATGGCCGAATCGCTGGCGGTTAGGGAAGCTCTTGGAAAGGCAAAAGAGTTAAATCTCCAAAGTCTCCATATATTTTCGGACTCCCAAGTCCTTGTCTCGGCCCTTTGTCAAGGGTTGGATTTGAACGAGATTGCAGGTGTCCAAATGGATATCAAAATCCTTGCCACTCTCTTCAGTCCGTTGTCTTTCTCTTGTATTCCTCGGTTAGAAAACTTACAAGCTGATTCCTTGGCAAAATCAGGTCTTGATCGCTTTGTAGCCTAAACTCTTCATCTTTAGTATTAGTAATGGTATCCTTGGTTTGACAAAAAAAAAAAAAAAAAGATAGAAATATAAGACACCAAGTTTATTCCCATCTTTTATTCCCATCTCAAAAAAGAAAGTGTAGGGTACCACCAATTATGTTGCACACACACACACACACAAACACACCTTCGTATACAACTTCCACAAACTCTTTTCTTTTTTTTTTGTAATGAAAAGAAAACAAATGTATATCTAGTAACTTTATCTAAATGGCACAATTATATAATCGTATGATGATATGTACCTATCGTTTCACATTTATACACATTATCATATATTCTAAAGATCTTTATTTTACTATTTGCACCTATAAATAACGACCCTCTCTCAGTTCCTCAACTCACATTAACGATTAACATCACCAAAGACATTAATTAAGTTGCCAGTTAAGAAAACAGTGACTTTACAAGTTTATATTGAGAGAGTCCAGAGTAATGGAGAAGAACATCAAGTTTCCTGTTGTAGACTTGTCTAAGCTCAATGGTGAAGAGAGAGACCAAACCATGGCTTTGATCGACGATGCTTGTCAAAACTGGGGCTTCTTTGAGGTTACTGTCTCTCTTCTCTTGTTCTTCTTTCTGTATTAGTCCATTAGATGCTCTTTGTCTGAACTTTTTTTGGTGAATGAAATAAGAAAAACTTGATTATAAAACTATGAAATGACGCAATAAATATTATCTACCTAGTTTCAAACCTCAAATCATTTTCCTTTCATTATTTCTTTTTTTTCTTTTGAAAATGGGTCGTTAATGATAATTAACTCTTGATATTTGTAATATCATCAGCTTCTAAACCATGGAATACCATATGATCTAATGGACAACATTGAGAGGATGACAAAGGAACACTACAAGAAATTTATGGAACAAAAATTTAAGGAAATGCTTCGTTCCAAAGGTTTAGATACTCTTGAGACCGAAGTGGAGGATATTGATTGGGAAAGCACTTTCTTCCTTCGCCATCTCCCTCAGACCAATCTTTATGACATCCCTAATATGTCAGACGAATACCGGTACACACACAAACATTTCTTTTACCCTTAAATCACATCTCTAACGATACTTATTAAAAGGTACCATTGATTTGCTTGCCATGTTTTTTAACAACAGAGCGGCTATGAAAGATTTTGGGAAGAGGCTAGAGAGCCTAGCAGAAGAACTGTTGGATTTGCTGTGTGAGAATCTAGGATTGGAGAAAGGGTACTTGAAGAAGGTGTTTCGTGGTACAAAGGGTCCAACTTTTGGGACAAAGGTTAGCAACTATCCACCATGTCCTAAACCTGAGATGATCAAAGGTCTTAGGGCCCACACAGATGCAGGAGGTCTCATCTTGCTGTTTCAAGATGATAAGGTCAGTGGCCTTCAGCTTCTCAAAGATGGTGTTTGGGTTGATGTTCCTCCACTCAAGCACTCCATTGTCATCAATCTTGGTGACCAACTTGAGGTATAATTGTTATCCGGTTCAGATTTAACCGATTACTAATCACCAAATTGGTTTAGATTTAACCGGATTATGTTTCTCATAGGTGATAACAAACGGGAAGTACAAGAGCGTAATGCATCGTGTAATGACTCAAAAAGAAGGAAACAGGATGTCTATTGCATCGTTCTACAACCCTGGAAGCGATGCCGAGATCTCTCCGGCGCAGTCTCTTGGGGACAAAGAATCGGAGTACCCGAGTTTTGTGTTTGACGACTATATGAAACTCTATGCCGGAGTCAAGTTCCAGCCCAAGGAGCCACGGTTTGAGGCCATGAAGAATGCTGCAGCAACCAAGGATGCGAATCCAGTTGCCACGGTCGAGACGTTCTAATTGGAAGTGGGGTATTCTATGAAGGCAAGAAAGATGAAAAATAACAAAATGGGTTTGATGTGTGGGTAATAACGTCAATAAGTATTGAAGTTAATGTTATTAGAAGCAAAAACTAAGTGACTAGTGATCAACTGGTGTGTTTAAGTGTGGGGTGTTTAAAATATATGAATATTGAAAAAAGACTTAAAATGAATATAAAAGTTGCAATATTATAAAAGATCATTAACGTTGATCATTTCATCAGTAAATTCCACAAATCAAAATAAACAAAGCTCACACACAATTAGAAAACCCAATTCAATGCAAACACCATCAAAATGGTTTGGGCTTATGTTTATCCAATGAGTGCAAGTAGCAGAAATGCACCTTCCATATTTAGCCTTTTGGTTTAGCTTTCCTATGATGGAATGCGTTCCATCTGACAAAGTTTCAAGATTCAGTTACTTTCTTGTCATCTCCTTCAGCAGCTGCTTCGTTTGAACAATGGTTCTTGACAAACAGTCGATATGTCAGTTTCAGAAGCACAATCAAGTTTGAATCTTTCAACTGCTGAGTCAAGATTCTTCTCCCAACTGCTTACACTGATTATGCATTCCACTTGTGATCTTTCAAACAGCATATTTCCGCAGAACAGTTGAATTAATCAGATCAACTTTTAGCCGTTCGATCTGCTAGAGCCTAGAGGCTTAATATTCGTTGGGCTCTATATATTTTGGCCCAAAAAGACCCAAAAATAAGTTTGCTTTTTGAGAATTTCTAGGGTGTCACTCTTTATGTCACACTGTTTATATTCCTCAAGGATCGACTGTCGTAGTTTGTAGTTTGGTTCTGAATTTTTTTTAGCTAATCAACAAAGATTCTTAAACAGGAAAAAAATATATAATTATATTTTTATCAGTTCAAACAAAAAAAATTTCTGAGGGGGGAAAATGTGAGAGTAAAAAGTGTTACACCGAGACCAGCGCCATTCTATCTCCACTGTCCATGTTTATTTGTAAAACCGATGATCGAATATCCGCATTTCTAGGATTTAGTTCCCTTGTTCTGTCTGAAAAGAAAGTTGAATTGTTTATTTTATCGTAGTTACAGCCAAACTATAAGCCAAAAGACAAGAATTGTGATTAGATCACTTTTGATTACTTTAGGAAGCTCTAAGCTTTTGTCTCTTTTGCAGATGGGTCATGGATGTAAATGCTGCGGATGATAAACATCTTCATTGCTTTTGCACGTTTTAAAGTTTTGCATGGCTCACAAGTTTGACCTACATAAAATATTTGTAGTGCAAAGAAAATTAACTTAGGATTTGCATATCTACTGAAGGTTCCAAGATAGTTATTTCTTTCTTATACGTTCCATTTTGTAGACGTAACTTGAGAACTTCTGAACATGGCAAAACATACCAATCTACCTCAAATAGTGTAATCCGGGTCTAATGGATGTTGGACTGCACTATAAGAAGTATACGATCTGATCACGGAGAAGTGATGAGCGTTTTAAATAAAGTTGTGAAATGATTGTTGCTTTTAAATTCCTTTACCAGCTTACAAACCTAAAGTTTAGTGTTTTTACTTTAAAATTTAGACTGTGCGCTTTGATGAAAGGGATTCATTGAGTGAACCGCAAAGGACAAGAATGTGCAGACAAATAATGTGAGAACAACAATGCATGGGAAGCATAAAAATGGCTGTGGTGGTGGGCAGCACTAAAGATAATCTTCGGACCCAAAATAAATAATTTATTTTTCTAACTAGCATTCTAGAAAAAAAGCCTCTATCACTATTCACTATACATAATCAATTACATATTTCTAACTAGTATTAGGAACTAACAATTCTACTTTGTATTCTGCTCACTGCTCAGTAATATATTTCATAAATTTTCTTTGGCGGTAAGAAAACAATACAAGTTAAAGAATTATCGGTGAAATTATACTAACTTTTTGATATAATCAAGATGTTATAAGTACATGACCAAAAACCCGGAAGAATGGCCAACTTTTGCAACAGAGATCGATATGTTTCACCGTCTACATGATAACTTTGAAGATGTGACCCTTAGTTATATTCCTCGAAGTAGGAATGGTCGTGCGGATGCTTTGGCAAAAGAAGCTAGGATGAAAGGATACATATTTTTCCATATAGATCAGACTCGGACAGACGGAGATGCTCTCCGGAGAATCAACTCGTCTAGACCCTACTTGATCTAGTACATTGGGCGGCCGACAAAAAAAAAAAAAAAAAAATCAAGATGTTATAATACAATGATATTTGGCGCATTATACTACAGCTAATGCTTATAAGAAAGCTTTCGGACAATCAAACATGTTACCCTAGATAGATCCAAGTGAATAAGAAAACATTTCCACATTTTTATTTCTTGTAATTTTTTACAGACATTTTCTAGGCCAGATTAAAAGGATTTCGGATATAGTTTTTCTTGAGATGGTCCGGGACGAAGAAGTGGGTACTTGTTATATGCTTGGGACAAAGTTTTGTTATCTCCAAACACCAAAAACATTCTCACCAATGAAACTCACAAATCTACTCACGTTCCCTTTCTCCTCCTCCTCCTCCACCGCTTCTTCACCAACGTCTCCGGCACTGAACTCCTCCGTTGACCCCAAACTGCCTTTGCAACCACTAGTACCATCAACCAACACGCTCGAACTTGAACACGGACAAGGACTCGAACTCACAATCGGCTCACTGAGTTGACTCGGAATATCATTCGTACCGAAGCTAGAACTAGCGAGAGCTGGAGACTTCACTGAACGCTTTCTCCGATCTTTCTTCCCATTTATGTTCTTCTTATTCTTTGTTTCTTTCTTCTTCTTATCCAAGCTATCTTCGAAAGCGTCAATGATCTCATGAATCAGCTGGCGACTTGGTGAAGAGTCCCAGCTGACCCAGTAACTCGTGTAACAGCTGAAACAGTCGCAATGGAAGAGAGGCGAGTGGTTGTTGAAGTGGGACTGTTTGTCTAGTTTGGTCTTGTTCAGGCGAGAGGTAGAGTTTCTGTCGCTGGAGTAAGAGGCGGTTGATATGAGGTAAGCCAGGACTCCACGATCTTCCGGAGAAAGAACCGCCGCTAGTGATAAGATGGCAACGGGAAGGAGATGGAGAAGCTGGTCGTCTGATTTTATCTGCGGCGGGGACGGGTGCACGGTTCCTTTCCGGTAAAGCTTCTTCATTGCTTCGTATAGAGAATAGAGAGACAGATAGAGAGAATATACAAGACTTTAGTGAAGAAGATGTTATTGACTTATTTAAACTTTAAATACCGAAAGGTTCATTGGGAAAATGGGTTTTTAATTCCCCAAGTATTTGCAATTATTAACACTTTTAATACCCAACTACTGCTTGCATATATTTAATCCTCAAGTAAATGTTGACCAAGCAAAATTAAACTCTAAAAAGTCAACAGTTAATTTTTTCACGGAAACGTTAGTTCTAATAGAGAAAAAAATCGAGTTTTGTCTTTTGAAACCTAAAAAATCCCTAAAATTGATTCCTCGTATAATTCCGGAGGAGAAGAGTTGAATTCGGGCGAGAACTAGACGAGTCCGATGAGTGAGAAGGAAGAACATGATTTTTTGTTCAGTTACACAACAAATGTCCTTTGAATTTTGCTCATTGTTGTCCATTGAAGTGAACGTTCAAGTTAGTGTCAACAAGGCAAATAAAGAAGGAAAAAAACTAATTTCTAAAAGGACGTTCAGGTAATTGTTTCCCGACAAAAATGGAGTGGCTAATTCTAACATCCGTTGAGCTCATCCATCTAAGCTTCTCGGCTTTGGCGACTCATTACAAGACTCCTTCGAGCTCAACAGGTAAAGTTTTCCGGGCAACTATGCTGAGCAAACCGGTTAATAAAGCCAAACCCAGCTGAACTGATATGTCAAGATCTCGTGTTCTTTTTTTTTTTAATTAAAGATCTCTTGTTCATCGATGAGCATCAATATAAAATTGATATTTTTGTTAAGGTAAGAACTGATGTGTGTGTTCTTATTACAAAGGAGCAACGAAGAAGAAAGATATTTTAGTTAAATGGAGAATTGGATATGTTTCCTCTTATGTACAATTTAATCACATTAATATAACCTTGAAACATAAAGACTCGATCTTACACTGATCTTTACCAAAATAAATAGAAAAAGACTATTATGAAACAGATCAAAAGAACCCATATCAAACCAGAGCTACATCTCCTAGGCTGCAACTTCATTTGACAAATGTGGTAGCTCTGCAATAGTAGGATGATTATGAGTTCCTCTCAAGTTACTAGAGTATATGTAAGTGAAGGTTAAGTTTCTCTACGCTTTCTTCTTTTAGATCCAAGGACAAGCAGATGTGTGAGAGAAGGTAATAGCTTCTCTACGTGAACGTTTTAGATCGTAGTTTTTTTCTTTCTTTGTCTTGTTGACATCTACTTGAGTACTTCAATGGTAACAATGAGCAAAATTTTAAAGAGATTTGTTGTGTAACAGAACAAAAAATCATGTTTTTGATTCTCAGTTGTCGGAATTTTCTAGTTCTCGCCGGAGTTCGCCTCTTCTCCTCCAGATTCGTATGAGGAACCAATTTTAGGGATTTTTAGGTTTCAAAAGACAAACCCAAATTGTTTTCTAGTAGAACTAACGTTCTGTGAAAAAAGTTAACGATTGACTTTTTAGAGTTTAATTTTGCTCGGTCAACATTTAATTGAGGATTAAATATGTGCAAGAAGTAGCAGTTGGGTATTAAAAGTGTTAATTGAAAATACTTGGGGAATTAAAAACCCAATTTCCCAAGGTTCATTAGGTTTTTGTTTGTATCATTCATTTTTTAAAAATTGTTTTCTGATTAGTGTATGTATGGTTAGGCCGCTAGATACAAATCACACTTGGTAGAAAATAGTAAGTGTTCTAGTTAAAATGTTTGATGTGTATAAACACATCATGTGTTTTAACTATAGCCTAAATTTTTCTTTTTTTCCAAATCAACACAGTAATGGAGCATGGTTCTCTCCATATGTTGACACATCAGACTTAAAAATGAATATGAGAGTGCCATGTCAATAAATGAAAAAAATGTAACAACCACTCAAAACATTTTGTCTCTCCACCTCACATTTGTCTTGTGACGAGGATCTGCGATCAACAGATGGGTTCTTCGATCTCTGTCTCTCTTCCTCTTTCGATTTGGTCGCTCAATCAGATGTGTTTTTCATTCTCTCATCTCATCTCCTCACCTCCTCCTCCTCAGTAACCCTAACAAAGTCGGAGATTCGCCGGTAGTTCTATCTTGAATCGCCATTGAAATCGACGGAGGAGAAAGAGATGGAACACATAGATAGGGAGATAATGGATTTGGATCAATGGATATCGAAGGTTAAAGACGGTCAGCATCTCTCAGAGGACGAGCTTCAGCTTCTTTGCGAATACGTACGCACATCTTATTTTCCCTTACTTGCTTTCTCTTCTGAATGGTTTCTTTTCTTGCCCGTTCGTTTATGAGGCTTAGAGCTTCTTCTGTTCTCTTAATCTGTATATTTCCCTCTGTTTTGTTCATAGAATTAGATTTTTTTCTTTCTTTATAACCATGAATCAGTTCAATCAATTTTGTAGTTTAGATTCTCCTTTCTCACAGATTGGTTATAGAGTTGCTAAGATGAGCATCGTGGCTCTAACCAAGAAAATGTTTGTAATGTTGCAGGTGAAAGAGAAAAAGTGAGAATCAAATAGATTTTCACAGCTGAAATATTATCAGGTTCATGATTGAAGATGAAACTCGTGGGTTTTGTAGATCCAGAAGGATCAGTATATCTCGCATTTGCTTCGTGTCCAGTTATAGTTTTTGGTAAGGTGTTTTTTTAGATTAACTTTGTCAGCCAAATCAATGTAAAGTATAGTACTAAATAGTTATCAGAAGTCTACGTCAGCCAAATAAATTTTGTTTGTGGTAGTGTTTTGGTTTTACATTTGGTATCAGTAAGGATGATGTCTATTTATGTGAGAACGCTTTGGCTGTTAGGGAAAAACTTTGAGCTTTGTTGGAGGATTATCGGTTTAGCCATCACTCTTCTTTCAATTAATAAGATGAGTTTTTGCTTTATGGAGGAAAGTGACACACTGAATTTTGTTTATGGATTGTTGAACAGTTTACTCAATGAAGATGGTTGATCAACAAGAGTGTTAGTAGGCTATATGTTGCATGCATGATCTTAAACGTTTCTTGCTCCACTGAGATGATTTACCAGTGTGAGATAGGATCAGTTTCGTTCTTTTTGTTTCTGGACTATGTTTATGAACTGAAGGATTCTAATAAGCTTAACCTATGTTCTTTGCTGCAGTACATAAGGTTCAGAAAAGAATGAATATGAGAACATGGGAGATATGTTTTTTTCCAAAATTTGTTGATTCCTCTGCGGGCTCTTGAATGTGGTCTTTTTTTCTTTCTCATTTGGCTCCGGTGACCAGCCATATAGGTAAGCATATTTAATCTAAACAGTTGTGATATATCTAGGATCTCTATACTCGTACCATCTTGTCTATGTTGGCCTTGCTCGTATATTTTATTTTCAGATTAGTTTCAACGTCTGTAACAATTGCGATCAATCAGAGGAACGAGAGTGGAAGGTCCCCCAGGAGTTCAAGATGTTTCCTCTGAGATCTGCTTCAAGTATTGTTCAGTTTTTATTTCCTGTTGAAAGTAAAACCTTCAACTTATTTGAATCTCTCACTCCCACAAGGAGCTCTTTCAATCAGATATTTTCAGTTCTTACTATCTTCTCATAACACAAAAAAAACAATTAGATATTTCAGTTCTTTCAATCGTAATCTTACCATTTTGGATCGTACTGGCCTGATCATCAGTGGGTGGTGGCGCAGCTATAGGAGGAGGAGGAGGAGGGGAGAAGGAAAAGCCACAGTAATAATTTCAGAAGTCTTTAGAGTATATATACAATTCTGCCCTTAAAATACAGCTTTGCCGCATAAAAAGGACTCCTTGCTTCGGACCACATCATGACTGGTAGTTCCTTAGCTTTCTCCTAGACAGATATGACAATCATCTGGGGAAAGGTCAGGTGTGCGTTGCATCAAAACCGTATATGTTGCTGAAAGCTATCAAGGCTGCAACATCAGCCTAATATAAGCTTTTGTGGCTAAAATAGAGGGGGCTAGATCTGCAGATCCTAATAAAGAAGCGTTGGAGTAGTGCACAAGGCAAAACGCGGGATCACCTGGCCACGAGTATGCTTCTGTTTGGTTAGTAAAACTTTGTATCAAACCATCAAAACCGATCTTGATACAATCAGAACATTCCTTTGAAGTAGATCCTGTCAAGCACATTCTTATTGAGTAGATAAGCTTTGTCTCTTGTCCGCTAGAACCATTGAAGAGAAAACCCTCTTGAGCTGTGACCTTGGAAGGAAGGGAAGAGAGAATGAGACGTCCATTTGCGTCGTAAGTACCGTTC
The DNA here is from genome assembly GCF_000801105.2 of Raphanus sativus. Taxonomy (NCBI): domain Eukaryota; kingdom Viridiplantae; phylum Streptophyta; class Magnoliopsida; order Brassicales; family Brassicaceae; genus Raphanus; species Raphanus sativus. The sequence continues at coordinate 5,642,613 of NC_079511.1, read as the reverse complement.
CGCCTGAAATATGTACCCACTGTCAATACATCTTTGTGCTGAAACAGAATTTATAGCAAAGCTTATGAGAACAAAACAGAGGGTTGAAAATATACTCCGCTGCATTTTTTTCATTACGATGGTACAGCAAAATTATTGTCTTTGTCTTTAAGTATTCCATACATCTGTCCGTTTCTTTAAGTATTGCATTGTGGCCTTATGGCCTTTGCTCCAAACTGTCAAAAACAAAGACAGCTCTCAACTCTAAATAGAAGTACATTATTAAATATGTGCCAAAAAGAGAAGTGCCAAAACCAGAAAAGATAAATCACAAAACATATTAAAAGCTAAGCTAAAAATGTTCGAAAAATAATCATGAAATTGTTAGCTGCATCAAAAATATGGTTTCTTAAATATTTAACAAAATCGTATAAACATTTTCCCGGGGCGTAGCCCGGGGGTCTACCTAGTATTATTCAATGTCGCAAAGGTCCTTCGGATTTGGATGTATATTTTTGTTTTGTTTTCGGATATTTATTATAGTTTCATGAAACTTGTTTAATTCAAAACTACTCAGATGCTTTTTCTTTTTTTGAACAACTACTATTCAAATGCTTAGCAACTGGTTGACGGGAAAGGTGCTTGATATCATCATCGCCCATGGTGTCATTTGTTTATATTAAGCTTCTAATCGGTATTCACATAAACGTATACTTTTCTCTTTTAAAGGTTCAAAAAGTGTTATTACCATGGCAAATGAAACATTTTCTGATATGTTATATAACCTCAACAATTCGAAGTAGTCTTGTTAAAAAGGGGGAAGAAGAAAAACAGACTCTTTAAGATAAGAAATTTAATCGAGTTGGGATATACTGGGTTTCATTTGAGAAAAACCCAACTATCATTTGAGAAAAGCCCAACTAAAAATTATTGCAATAGACAGATTCATACACTAATCAACAACTTTATTTATTTATTTCAGCGATCAACAACTTTATGATAGTTGCTTCTCTAGTTCTGTAATCCCCCAAAAAACTATATATTTACATCATATCCAAACATTTTAATTATAAACTCGCAGAGGCATATGCTTTATTCTTTGAACAGCTAGCCTCACCTCACTGCCGTTTGAAAGCCACCGTGAGCTGGCCAACCTTTAAACCATTCTTCTTCAAGTCCACCTCCTTAGAATCGTTAAACCTCGCCGTTTTAACCGATTCCTCGAACCCAACACGTGGTCCGCAGCCACAGCTCTTAGCCATAGTAACCACTTCGTTATTTGTTCGTTTAAAGTGACCGAACCATTTGGCTTGCATATAGCCGTTCCTCCTCCACGGAGGCACGTGAATTTTTGCTCGCTTCATCGACCGTCTTATCTCAAAGGACATGATCCTCACAATCTGTTTCAGCTCTTCGGGTTTTCCAACAAAGACACGTGGTAGTTGTGCTAAGAGAGAAGTGTATCTTGTCGTAGGCCGAGCAATCTCAAATTCTCCGGCAAGATTTGTCTCGACAACAAAACGGTTCTTATCTCCTCCGTTAACGTCAACGTACTCGTACTTCCCGGCCGGGTTATTGCCGAATCTATCCCACCGGGACTTGCAAAGACCTATGTAATATTAGTATGAATCACAAAAGGTATTACATTAGGTGCGGTACCATAAATCTATGCATACAAATGCGAAAACGTAAAGATATTAAATGATAATGAGATCAACCATGGTCTTTTTTCTTTTCCGTTAAAATTGATATGGATCATCTTTTCATCTCAGCATTTGCACATTCACTATGGTTTAAAATATGTACATACAACTGCTGTGTGTTACAGATGATATCCAACCTAGCATTGATATTTGTTAAAACAGCCTTATATAGTGATATGCTACAAAAAGTCATCAACATCACTCAATATCAGATACTAGAGAATAAGTTATAACATTCATATCTATAGCCTAATGTGAATCTAGTTCTACTGTGACTATATAGACCAATAATATTCTATAGAAATCAAATATATTGTGTTATCCTCTTGAACAAAGCAGATTCCAATCAAGAGGCTTTAACCCTTGTTTTAAAACAATTTATCTCTTAAATCTACAAAATTCAGGTTATGTTGAACAAACTTTATTAACATCCCTGAATATCAAACGCATATACTGTATACAGATATAAATTTCCTATAATATAGTCATTGAGAGCATATACAGTACCTGCATCAAAACCTTTGTTACGTAGATAAGCCATCAAGTGTCGTTTCTCTCCGACGAACTCACTTGCATTTACTACCTCATCAACTATTCTCCGCCGCTCACCGCCTCCTCCGTGATTATCACGAATCTCCCGTAACCTCTCCTTCACATCCTCATAATCATCATCAACGTCCGATTTATCATCGTTTTCTTCCACATGGATAACCTCATCCGGTATAACTTTCACTTCGCTGTCGATAAAAGATTCGATCAGATCCCAAAGATCCTGCGTCTCCTCCGGAAAGTGATCGCTCCCGCTGCTACTATCGCACGGTGCACGTGCAAGCGCCGCCGCCACGTCAAAACCTGCAGCGAATCTGTTGAATCTATTTGGCATCTGTACCATTTTATGCCCCTTTTTCTGGTTGCTCCTGTCTTAAGCTAATTGTGATATATATAGATACACACCTGAATGTTATATTTAGTTATTTTTCATTGTGTTGACAACATAAACGACAAAATGGTAATTATATAAAACATGACAACAGAATGTGTAACGATGTCGAATAATGGATTAACGGCGTTACTTTTGGGCAACGGAGAAACTAATTACAGTTTTGGAATGTGCTGCCTGATTAATTTCTCGAACCTCAACTGTCACCATATCTTCCACATACAACTGCTTCAAATCAAAACGAATAACTTATATTAACACAGAATATAAAACATTAGCTAATACTACTAACTAGTCACTAAACAGTATAGTGAATGGTTCTACTTTGGAAAAGGAGTTTGCATGGTCTAAGTCAGATTCACGTCTATTAATAACCACGTCTACTCCTTTTCTATTTTATTTAATGTCAAAGAGCATTATCAAAATCTTTTAACGTCCCTTGCATTTTTTATCGACAACCAGAGTTGCTGAGGTGGAGTAAAGAGAGTCGGCTCATGGGTAACTCGTGGACACACGTACGGAAAGCAAGGTAAACTATGATCGGCACGTGGTGAGTTGTGTTTTCTTTTTTTGTCAACGAGTTGTGGTTAGATTGTTTCATCTTCTACTCATTTCACTTCAGTAGAGTTGTTCACTGGACTGTGTCATTGTGTGGATTCTTACTTCCGACGCGGAAACTAAAAGTACGTCCAAGTTCATTGAATCTACAAAGTTGACTAGGTTCATCGTATCTAAGGTTAGCTTTGTTTAAGTGTTTCTTTTTGTGTGTGTTAATATATTAAAGTGTCACAGGCAATGCTTGATGCGGATAAAGGCTTATCCATTACACGTGATAGCACCAGCCTTTGGTTCTGATTTATAAAAATCTCAATTATCAATCAAATCACCAAAAACATGTTTTCACCACCATATGTCGTGATTATAGATGTGGGCCTACATGGTTAAAGCAATTTGGGCTGATCATGAAAGCCCAAATGAATCCAAAACGTGTAAAAGCAAGTAGATTTGCCCCGGCCGGCTTGGAACTCTTTAGTCGGCAATGACGAAAAGTCGGTGATGTTTTCTTCTTCGGGAAGTCAACGAGACGACGTATTGTTCTCCGGATAATCATAACGCTAAGTTCTTCCGTCAATGGTTTGAAACAAGTTGTGTATACGCTGGGCCTATCTGTTGGGCCTTTATCTTTCAGTTTAGTCGGGGTTTGTTTAACCCTTTATCTTGTAGTTGGGCTTTATCCCATTATAATATTTCTAGGAAAAAAAAAAACAAAATCTTTTACAGACGTAAAGATGATTACGTCAACCTATTACAGTCATCATCTCAAGAACGGCAGTTTAAAGAAAAAATCTGTATACCATATCAAGGAAAGAGTATCAATCATAACTCATATGATTCACTCAATCACTATAATCACTCCATCATATATTCTTCTTAATGATTATATGATCTTCGTATTTATTGTTTGATTCATATAGTTCTGCTATATAAAGCTATGTAACTCTCTTCATATCAATAACACAATTCATACATTTCTCATAAGTTATTATGGTATCAGAGCAGGTTATTTTTGTGAGTTTTGATCCACTGATCAAACTCAAGATAAACATGTTTCCATAGCTTTTATTTAGAATTTCACGTTTTTGGTTTTCTTTCTTTTATTTCAAGTTTTTTTTTAATCTTTTGATTCTCATTTGTTATTTTTCTTTTTATCAAGCCAAAGTGCTTCTTGTAGTGATTTATAAAGCCAACGTTCCAGTTCTTCTGCATCTCTAGTCAAGATGTGCACACATCTACTTTTTTCCGCAACTCCAGAGTTGATATGTGGTCAAGTCATTTATGACTCCATCAAGCTATATGCTTCCACACGACTAGTATAGTCGTCCGTGTCTAAATCAATCCAAGCTACAAGTCCGTTTCACCGTATGGTTCAAGCGAAAAGCTTCTTCTTATCTCCTATCTTATTTTCTTAAAGATGTCAATCTCAAGCCGCTGCTTCCGCTATCTTGGCTTCATCACCTCCCTTGAGCTTGAAGGGGCGTATCAAGGAAAGAGTATCAATCATAACTCATATGATTCACTCAATCACTATAATCACTCCATCATATATTCTTCTTAATGATTATATGATCTTCGTATTTATTGTTTGATTCATATAGTTCTGCTATATAAAGCTATGTAACTCTCTTCATATCAATAACACAATTCATACATTTCTCATAAGTTATTATACCATACCTAACACTGCCCTCCTTTTCTTCTTTATATCTCCTCTGTATCCGAATCTGTGGTTGGTTATAGCTTTGGAGACTTCGCCAGTATACCTAACCATACTTCATCTGTACATGGCTGCGTTGCTAAAGTCTTTCGTGGATGTAGCTCCAGACTCTCACTTCCCTATCCAGAACCTCCCTTATGGTGTCTTCAAGCCTGATTCCAACTCCTCTCCCCGTCCTTCCGTCGCTATCGGCGATTCCGTCCTCGACCTCTCTGCTATCTCCCAAGCCGGCCTTTTCGATGGTCCCATCCTCAACGCCTCCGATTGCTTCCTTCAGGTTCGTTTCCCCTCGATTCCTATTAACTCGGATTACTATCTAGTCTCCTCGGAACTTAGCTCTTGATTATTCTGTAAGTTACGGTATTTTGAATTTGATCCTTTCTCAAGTTTGCTCTGTACTTAAGTTTGATCTGTAAGCTACTTACAAGACTAGTTATGTACTGTAAGGGTTATGTTATTAGAATAACATAAGGTTGTTTTGTTGTTAAAGTGTGGTTTATGTGCTCTGTTTTGAGCCTAATTCTAAAATTTTGATTTGATATTTTCTCAAATTTTGCTATAAACTTAAGTTGTTTACTATTACTAAGCTCTCGATTTACTTACAAGACTAGTTCTTGTTCTGTTCCGTTGGTGTTATGTTGTTCATTGTGATATTCTCAGAAGAACATAAAGTTGTCTTTGTTTTGTTGTTAATGTTTTTAGTTTCTGTGCTCTGTTTTTTTTTGTCAGCCTAATCTGAATAAGTTCTTGGCCATGGGACGGCCTGCATGGAAGGAAGCGCGATCTACGCTTCAAAGACTCTTGTCATGTAATGCCTTGGTTTTCATTCCTATCCATTCATTTGTTTTTGTTGTTTGACTTTTAAGGTTTTGGTGTGCTTTGTTTGATGCAGCTACTGAACCCACCTTACGAGATAATGATGTTTTGAGGAGGAAATCATTCTATGAGATGGTTAGCTTCGTGTGAAATGATTAATTCTGAAACATGCGAGAGATGCTGTTTTGAAGTTCAGTTACTAACGTTTTCATCGTTTTGTTCTGGTGTGAATCTGCAGAGTAAAGTGGAAATGGTTGTTCCTATGGTGATTGGTGACTATACAGACTTCTTTGCATCCATGCATCACGCCAAGAACTGCGGTCTTATGTTTCGTGGGCCTCAGAATGCGATTAACCCAAATTGGTATGGTTGATGTTACGTTTGAGCTGTGAGGTGTTTCTTGGTGAATTTGGTTAAATCTTTAATCTTACATGATATTACCATTGTTTTTTGTTTTTTTTTCAGGTTTCGTCTTCCCATCGCATATCATGGACGAGCATCATCTATCGTCATCTCTGGGACTGACATTATTCGACCAAGGTTAGGTTGTTAAGAATCCACATGTCATGTTTAAAGTCATGCATCATGCAAGGTCTTATGCTTTGGCCAAGAATAAATAGTTTTCATTTTTTCAGAGGTTTCATAAAATATTCTTACTTTGAACACGAACCAGAGGATATAGTGAGATGTCTTGTTAAACAAACTAATAATGAAATGCTAATTTCTAGTTTATTCTTTTCTTGTTTTGCTTTCTTCCAGAGGTCAAGGCCATCCACAAGGAAACTCTGAACCATATTTTGGTCCTTCAAAGAAACTTGATTTTGAGCTTGAAATGGTAAGCAAGCATTCGATGCCTCTCTTGTGTAGAATGATTTGGTGTCAGCCATTGACAACTCAGCAATTAACTTTAACCTGTCTGTCTTTTGCAACGTGGTATTCAGGCTGCTGTGGTTGGCCCAGGAAATGAATTGGGAAAGCCTATTGACGTGAATAACGCAGCCGATCATATATTTGGTCTTGTACTGATGAATGACTGGAGTGGTACTCACTTTAATCATATTTTTCTTTTGAGTCATCTTTAACCTTGACTGTGTGTGACTTGGTTTATGAAATGTTTGTTGTTTAGCTAGGGACATTCAAGCGTGGGAGTATGTACCTCTTGGGCCTTTCCTAGGAAAGAGTTTCGGTGAGGATTTAGTATTCAAGTTTGATACTCTATCTACTCTAGTTGGAGTTTTTGAGCAACGAACTTCATTGAACGTTGTTTTGTTGTGTGGTAGGGACTACGGTATCTCCTTGGATTGTTACCTTAGATGCGCTTGAACCTTTCAGTTGTCAAGCTCCCAAGCAGGTTGGTACTTGGTGTCGCAGTTTGTTTTATCATTGATCCTCTGATCTAAATCATGCTTGTTGCAGGATCCACCTCCATTGCCATATCTGGCTGAGAAAGAGTCTGTAAACTACGATATCTCCTTGGAGGTAGTGTCCGATTCTAATTGCTACCAACAACTTCAGCTTATGTTTGGATTGAACCGAAGTAAGCATGACCCTTTCTTTCTTTTTTTTTCTCTTATAGGTTCAACTCAAACCTTCTGGCAAAGATGAATCTTCTGTAATAACAAAGAGCAACTTCCAAAACTTGTGAGTTCCTTTTTTAATTTTATAATCTCCATATCCCAAATCATCCATTGTGATTAACCAGTTTTGCCTCCAACTCTTATTGTGACAGATATTGGACCATAACGCAGCAGCTAGCGCACCATACAGTTAATGGTTGTAATTTGAGGCCTGGTGATCTCCTTGGAACCGGAACCATAAGCGGACCCGTAAACTCTTTTCTTACCAGCTTCCTCCTCGTCTAACTTATCATGTGATGTCCAAAAAAAAAAAGACGAAGGAACATTGTTTCTTGATTATAAACGCAGGAGCCAGATTCGTACGGGTGCCTACTTGAGCTAACTTGGAATGGACAGAAGCCTTTATCAATGAACGGAACAACTCAGACGTTTCTTCAAGACGGTGATCAAGTGACCTTCTCAGGTGTATGCAAGGTAATGTTTTGTATCAGCTCATTAAACAGAGATTCTACTTGGTTTAAACCAATTCTAGATATGATTATGAATCTATCTGATGATATTTTGGGTTTACGCTTTGTTAATCAAACCGTTTTAGGGAGATGGTTACAATGTCGGATTTGGAACATGCACAGGGAAAATTTTACCTTCACTGCCTTGATGAGCTTTCCAAGGTAATTAATTCCAACGAGATGATTTAATCACAGTGAAAAATATATACTTCTTTATAATTAATTAACTACGATTTTCATAGATTCTCTATGGTATAATCAAAAAATGTTATTTCTTTATTTCAGTTACTTATGTTTTCTTCTTCTTTATTTGCAGGAAAGTTGGTGGAAAGAAAGATCTCATCCGTATTCACATCACGATTAAGCACTTGGAGAATGAAGATGATTTAAGTAGATAACCCTATCCAATTAATAAAATAAGTCATCTCGATATTTGGTGTAATATGATATTGTTTAATCTTTCACTATTAAGAAGACAAAGGAATTTAGTTACCTTCTTTCTCTATATGAAAGCGATTAATAATACTTAATACATCGAGTGTGAATGACTCGGTCGCTTTAACAAAAACTTAGATTTTTAACTATTTGAGTGAAAGAAAATACTTGCACGTCATTTTTATTCAACATTCGAGAAAACTCAACATTATTTAAACACACTAAAAGAGAGCATTAAGTGGCTAATATCCTAAGCAGCACAGCTACACTTACACCTAGAAACGCAGCGTTTACACTCCAGCAGCGAGGGCTTGGCGAAGGTGTCGCAACCGCATGAGGTGGTGCATTTCCTCTGAGACAAACCTCCCCAAAGGCAACGAGCCATGCATCCGAGCACCGGCCCACACTTAGGACAGCCGTATTTCGTCTGCTCCACCATGCATGTCTTGCAGCTGTTTTGTGACGGCGGATGTCGGCAGCCAACACCGGGTTTGACGGCGTCTGTTCTCGAAATTGAAAGGAGTGTGAAGAGGAGTAGGAGGAAGATGAGAGAAGAGAAGAGGCTTTGAAACTTGTAGGTCTTCTTCATGTTGAAATTTAACTTTGGTTTTGGTTTCTGAGAGAGTTGAGATTTGTATATTTGAGAATGTTATTGCATTCATTTATATAGAGGTTTTGTCATGATCATATACAGAAAATATTTATGTTGATTAGGTTAGTATCTAGTGACTTCCACAAGAGTTAACACTGCAGTGCCCCCAATATGCATTTAAGTAAAGCATTCACTGTTCTTGAAGTGTACAATTTCCTTAAATGCTTTCTCTCTGGTAGGAGTATCTTTTTTATTTTTGGTCAAGCATCTTTTTATTCCATCAATATACACAGTCGAGAACAAATAGTACAAGAAAATGAATAATAAATAATAAACTTCTCTTCTTCCAGTAACTTATGCGATGGATCACACCCAATTCTTGCGAATGTCGAAGGTGTAGTTGTTCTCCAAGTAGCACTTATCATCATCATCGACGAACTGAATGACATAAGACATAATTATTTGGCAAAATAAAAATGTTTTTAATTAATTTTAATAACAATCTCTTGTAACCATCAATTGAAATAGTGAAATAATTTTCGGCCTATTAATCATAAAAGCATTTATGTAAGTCTAACTAACACTATGATAGTCATTTCAGAGCTGTAATAGATTATGTATACAGTATACATGATGATAAATAAATAAAAATAAAATTATGTGACTTTTGGTTACCTTAGATTTAACGGAATAGGAACCTCTAACAAGCATACCAGACGGTGTCGATTCTTCAAACATGACATGGGTATACGGTTCGGCCTGTGGACTAAACGTTCCTAACATCTCCTTTCTACCATACACTGTACTCAACAAACGAGTAAGAAAAATAAGTTAGAGAAACAGCTTCAAAATTTATTGGTACATAATGTGGTAGACGGTGCGGTAAAAGCAAAATAAAAATGTACCCTTGATTCCAGTCTTCCAAACCGTATTGCTGTATCGGAGACCGGACACAATATTGTTGGTCACACGGAAAGTAAATACGAGTGTGTACTTAGAGCCTTCTTTGAGAGTAAACCATGGTCCTTTGGATGTCGGGTTTCCATCTTCAGGGACCGTCAATACCATGTCTTCTCTATCCGGTGACCTAATTGTTAAGGTCAATATCTTCACCACCGGATCAGGAGTCTCTGTATTTACATTTTTTTATTCTGTCAAAACATTACAATTTACAAATCCATATCTGAAGTTTTGTTTAAAAAAAAGAAACACCATTCACTGTGGGCTAGTAACTGAATTTGGAGCAGAACCATTACTCTTAGTTACCTCCAAATGGTGACATTTTTGTTTTTCCTCTTTTTGCACAAAGTATCATATTGTTACTTGGTCTAATCATATATTACGTTAATTCACTCTACAGCTATTAATCGACCTTTCCCCTTAACATTGCCTATAAATTAAGTATAACGCATGAGGCAAGAGACGTAGAATTTAGGACATTACAATTTGTAATCAATGGAAGTCCTCTAAACCGGACTTAGTTGTCATTAAACCATATATCTAACCGGGAATTGAGATTAGGTTAATTACCTCCAACTTCCTCAAGATCCACTTTGCCTAGAAGTTGTTCTTTCCATCTCATCAAGCTTTCATCATCCTACACAATTTTTTCATGGTAAAAACAAAACTCACTCATTATTATTAGGCCAGATACATAATATTAAAAGTACAATAACCAAATTAGCATTTGTGGACTAACTAGCGGCATATCCAAAATGCTATTATAATTTTTGAAAACAGGATGAGATATCAAACCTTGTCTTTCTCCATCTGTTCTTTGAGAGCGATCATTGGACCAAGTTCAAGCTTCTTGTCTTCGTCTTCTTCGTCATCTTCTGTCGGACAAAAAGAGCTGTGGCTGTTCTTTCTGCTTAACGTCCCTTGTCCCTTTGGATCTTCTGAAGATTCCTCAGCTTTGCTCTCCTCATCTTTCAAACCCATCTTTGTTTTCTTGACTCTATTGGTTGTATGATTTAATTCGAATACTAGAAAATCTCAATCGTTGGTTTTTGGAGATCGTTATTCAACCGACTTTGACGAGGAGACAACCAAATAGGCAAATACTCTTCACAAAAAATTAATTTTTTTTTGGTAAAAAAAGAGAAAAAAGTAACTAGAACAAAGGGAGTTCAGAGACAGACAATGAGATGGAAACGTTTGGTATCTTTGTCTGCGGAATGTTTAAATATGGAATTCGAAGAAAAGGTCATGCGGTACTGATCCTAAATTAAGGCTTCTAATCTTACCGTTTACATGATTTATTCTCTAAAAATAAATAATACAATATAACTAACTATGCATACGTACGTGAATCTGAACATATACATACATACATGCATGCACCTACATATATCAATGTACGTATTCACGTCATGAGGTTGATTTAATAGAGACAAAACAATGAATATCTAAGTGTTGGTAGCCAAACGGCCCAACCCTAGTAATATTTTACTAATAATCTGTCGACGCAAAAACTTCTACGGGAAAGTAGTTGCTCCATCATAGTTTTAGTAAACCTCGTATGTTCCAACAATGTCATTATGTCAAGTCTATAATTCGGAAAATGTTGGAATTACAAGTCAAATAATTTACCCTTTTTGTAATAAACTATAAACCATGATTGACCCAAGAAAGTCTATAAACCATGCATGACTTGCATGTTATGGAAGTAGATAAAGTGTATTGGGCTATGAAAGTCGGGCTTCAATCCCCAACTCCAGAGTCCAGAACGGTCTACAAAATTCGGCCATCACCTAGTCAGCGGTTAATGAAACACAAACTTTTGCTAAATCCAATAATATGAGTTCGGCCATGTTTTCAAACTTTAACTTTGTCCTAAAAATTTGAGATTCTTAAATCAAATAGTACTAAACAATGTTCTTTTTCTATTCATAGCTTTTTAAACATTCGTTCATTGATGATCAGATTCTTTTTAGATTCATAGACCGGATTAAGCCATGATAACTCATTAGTGATCACACTAGGTTGTGATACTCATATTGCACGTAGTCATATAGACACTAATTTGTAGTTTTTTTCCCTAAAATTTGGCTAGTTAGTCCAGAACGTCAAGGACATGCTCCTTTCTGTATTTAGGGTGCGAGTTCAAATTCTGCCAAAAAAAACTAAGTCATAATTTTTGGATATTATATGGATATGATCTATTTAAATATCCGAAGAAATGATCTATCTATGGACTGTACTTTTCATTGAGGATTAGTACGTGCCTTTTTATAGATCTAGGATCCTCCAAATTAATCAAAAAAGAAAAATTGACTAGTTAAGTAGTTACTATCGGATATGTCTGGCCATGTATGTTTTGAGAGTTTCAGATTTGGGCCAGGCAAACTCGGACCCTTTCCAATTAATGACACTTCTACGTGTTTCCCTATATTATTTAAGGAAAAGAAATCCATAAAAGTTCATCACCGTCATGTTCACAACCCCCGAGTGCCAACTATTTTGGCTACAAAGAGCTTCTCTTAATCTCTTCTCTCTAAAATAACCCTACAGCATGAATCCTCTACCGTCAGATTAAAAATCTTCTTTCTAAATCAACGGAGTAGAGTGAGACGTAGATAAGTGTATGATTGCAGAGACATTCCGTATGCTCGGCTTTAGCGTTACACATGTTCAAGACATGGGACACATCATAATTGGAGAGCAAAAGTGAATTATTTACAACCTTTTCAGATCTCATTATGAATAAATATCAATCACATCGAAAACTAGAAAGGGAGACCATATAAATGTGTTTCTATTTTATTTATTAATAATCGACACCTATAGTTTTAACACACATAATTATCGGTAAATAGGTATTGGTCTAGTGATATTTGGGTATCTCCAAAATTACTAGTTCGTTTTATTTGAAGTGAAGTGATTTATGGTAATATCAACTATTGGTTTCGAACGCTACAAAATATTATAGAACAAAATTTTGAAATTTACAAAGTTAATTCATCTCTATTCTTTTAGAAAATTTACAAAATTAATCGCTTCTCTATATCTGTGACTATATACAGAGCCGGACTTGACCCTAGTATCACGAAACATTTGAATGGGGCTCTTTAAAAAAAAATATTTGTATATTTATATATATGTATTAGTGTAATTATATGTAAAATACATTAAATATGAAGTAAAAAGGAATAACTGAGAGAAAAAATTAGTACATAAGATGATAATAAAATAATATTTGTATATATATATGTATTAGTGTAA
>NC_079511.1:5628236-5629463 GCF_000801105.2 Raphanus sativus | reverse complement strand
ATATCAAATATATATTAAATATTAGTAAGAAAATAGTAAAAGCTATAATACTTAATAAAATTTATTTTGAATATAAGTTAGATTTAAAAAATTCCTTACTGCACATGGTGCATGAAAACACCTAGTTAAAACTTAGTTATTATTGCATAGTTTTTTGTAAATTTATATTTCTTATATTTTTAAACCAATAAAATTTCAGGAAATACAATTAATATTTTTAAAACACAGAATTTTTCATTATTAATTGTTTTCAATGAAAAATATATATTTTTGAAATTAACTTTTTTCCTAGAACATACCTCTTTCTGAAACGGAGGAAATACTATTTATACAGATATCACGCATGACTTTTTGGTAAATGGTGATGTTCATAATAAATGCTAACAGGGTCACCAGTCATCAGCCTCATCACCATGTTTAATCATATACACGCGATAATGTGCTAATATGGAAAATATCAAATGGACCGCACCTCTATAAAAGATCGAAATGTCAGACCTAATTTTGACCCCAGTCCCCCCTTAACTCATTAGATCCAGCAAATTATTGCAAGAAAAGAAATCATTTAATATCTCCCAAGTGTACAATGTCATCCTTGGCAATCATATTCCAACTTGTATGAACAATTGGAGATATTATATCGTTCTTAATCTCCACTATACTTAAGAAACTTCTGATTAAGGAATTTTTAAAAATTATTTAAAACCTTTAAATGTTATGCACTTGGCCTGAATGCTATCGTGATTAGTTGGTCTTTGATATAAAATATTTGCGGCAAAATGAGATATCAACTTACAAATTGACTTGAAGAATAAAAATAAAATTATGAAGAAAAATTAACAGCTTGTTTTTTTTTTTTGAAAAAGAAAATTAACAGCTTGTTAAGACTCCAAAACCAAAATATTAAGAATTGACATATATCTGAAATGAATGTTTACTTTACTAATGTGTCACATAATCTCTGAAATTAAACATGAGTCATAAAAAACGAATCTTCGACCCGAATAATTACAAATATATTGATATATGAGTATCTTTAGTTAGGGCTGGACGTTCGGATACCCATTCGGGTTTCAGTTCAGTCCATTCGGGTTTCGGATTTTCGGGGTCAAAGATTTCAGTCCCATTCGGATATTTCTAAATTTCGGTTCGGGTTCGGTTCGGATCTTTGCGGGTTCGGTTCGGGTTCGGATAACCCATTTAAAATGTTTTTAAATTTTCAAAATT
>NC_079511.1:5621925-5628136 GCF_000801105.2 Raphanus sativus | reverse complement strand
TTATATATAAAAATAATGTATATATTTAAGTATATAAATTTATTTCGGATACATTCGGGTACCCAAAATATTTCGGTTCGGATCGGATTCGATTTTGGTTCTTTAAATACCGAAATTTTGAACCCGTTCGGATATTTAATCAATTTCGGTTCGGGTTCGGTGCTACTTTTTCGGTTCGGGTTCGGTTCGGTTTTTGGGTTCGGGTTTTTTGCCCAGCCCTATCTTTAGTGATTTTTTTTCAAAATAAAAAAAATTGGTTCAAAAAAAAAGAGTATCTTCAGTGACTCTCATTAGCTCCCACATTTGATGCAACTAAGGTGAAATTTGGCATCCCTGGTTCTTCATGCAATTATGTAAATTAGAAAATGCAGAACATGTAAGACAAGACAGAGCAAAAATCAAAAGAAAAAAGAATAGTTTAAATTTGACTATTTGAGATAGGTTTAGACAGAAAATATAGTCTGGAGATTCACATGGAAAACACTTGAAAGGTGAAATCAATTTTTCATTAGCGATTTTCAATATCTACACGCTGGATTGAAGCTTTATTTTAAACATTAAGCCGAAACTAAGTTTATCTTATGGTATAAGTTTCAGTTATCTCTATACAACAATAAACAGTTATGCTACGGCTGTATCAAGTGATCACCAGAGATCTAATATCGTGGCTCCCGGAAAAAGGTGCGATTGATGTTAGGAATCTTTTCTTTAGATGCCATGGCATCATGACTAGAGACGTATTTCATTTTCTTTGTATTACTTTGATATAAATAACTATTTACCTTTTTGCATGAAATTGACATAAAATCATTAAATACCAAACTTTTGTTCGATGAAAATAGTACCGCAGATATAAAACATAGGTCTATGATTAAAATGTTATTGGGCTGCCTAAGATATAAACAATATATTTCGGCATCTTTGGTATCTTGCGAGCGACATTCCATTTTCTAACGCTTATGTATATATTTATGGAATTCTATCTATTAATTCGCATTCTGTGTTTTCTTCTAAAATTCCAAATTCAGATTTTTAATGATTGATGAAACATTAATCAAACTACTCGACCAAAAAGTTTTCACTGTTTAAATTACTAATTACTATTTCCGTTCCATAAAATAAGATTTTCAATAGTTTTCACGTTTATTAAAAATATAATAAATGTTTGCAATTTAATTTACTATTTATTTTTCTATACAATTTCCAATAACTATTCACCAATAAAATTTAGTCAATTTAAATATTCATAATTTATTTTTTTTCAAAATTATACAAAAGTACTTTAAAATATAGAAAATCTGTTTTTTATGGATAAAATGTTACAAGTATTGAAATAAATACTATGAATATCAAATCGATTGAAAGATTTGATTACAGTTTTCTCGACTAACCTTATCATACACTCGTCCTCGGTTCATCGAGTCTTAATCTGGAATATAATATGATATCTTGCACGTATATTCATTAACTAAACTATGATATCTTGCGTATAGTGGCCTATAACTTTTTACAAACATTTTGGTCGGGAATGTAACGTTTTGGGCGATAGGATCATACCAAGATATGTACATCTATCACATAACATGGACACGAATTTTTTTTCGAATCCAAACAAAAAGTAGATCATAAACGAATTATGATCCAGCTTGTATCAACATATATTATATTTATATAAAATGCAATGTTTGATTTACAATTTAAATTTTAGAGTAAACAGAAAACTGAAACAATCGGGTTCACCTGTTCGATTTTTTTATTTTTTATCGGAAATTGAAACATTCATCCATTCAAGAATCTACTAGCGGATGAAACACAGAAATAAGCTTGACGCACATTTTAAACGTATGTTCCTCATAGCAAAAAAAAAGGTAGATTCCTAACGTAAAATTAATTGATAGCCGCTAAATGAGCAGCTCAGGTTTAATCTCTTAAAACGCTTTCCCTGATAAAACAAATCTTTTAATTAGTAGTATCTATCTATCACCCACTTCTTGACAAATAAATAAATAGTATAACACCCACTCATTCGTAGGACTAGGGCCACCTACGTATGACCCTACACACTCGTATCTTTCGGAGATTATAACGTTAAATTCTTTGAGGTTTTTTTTTTTAACAAAGAAACCAGCTCAAACCTGAAGTGCTCTAAATAACCAGATCGAAACAAAACAACCAATAAAATAAAGTTTTCTATGCAAAACTTCGCAGTTTTATTTAAAAAATCTGAAATTTGATTTTGCGGACATGGAATATGAATGATCTTGAAATTCGAAAAATATAACTGTAGAATCTTTATCTTTTCTAATTTTATTGCAAACCTTAGTCAACTATGAAACTTTTTAATCATGACGATCAAAACACTGCAATATGTTTCAAAGTTCGACATATCGGATGGTAGAGCATATTCTCCATCGCCATTGCATTCTTTGAGGTTACAAAGCTGCCGTCACATATCACTAAAGAGAAGAAAAAAATCATATTTGAAAAGGAAAAGAAAGAGAAAAAATATTGGATAGTATAAATGACACTGCATTGCTACCCAAATTCTGCATAACCTTTTGTTATTATTAAAACCAAACAACTCATAGCATCCACAGGTTCTCTTATTAGCAAAACAGTTCCCACAAACACCAACAAGACAAACAAATGCAATATCCTATGGCTTTTCCATCTTCTTCATCTTTCTCAGTAGATTTTGCGTATGAAAATGAATTGGATTTCTCGAGTTTGTTAACTCCTTCAACGTTTGTATCATTCCAAGAACATACTCCATCTAATCCAATCATTCATTGTGCCCGTACTGAAAACGATGGAAGACAAAGAATCCGTGAGAGGATCATGCCAGATGAAATCACAAAAGAAGATGTTGAGCCCAAGAACAAGAGAGCGAAACATAGAGAGATTGAGAGACAAAGAAGGCAAGAAGTCACGTCTCTTTTCAAGCACCTAAGATATATATTGCCAGTTCAATATGTTAAGGTAAATATGTACATTTTATCATTCTTAATTATCGTCTCTATTAAGTTTTGGTTCGAAAGTTAATAAATAACATATACCTATAAGGCTTTAAAATAATAACGGCAATGCATAAATAGGGTAAGCGTTCTTCATCAGATCACGTTCACGAAGCTGTGAATTACATCAAAGACTTAGAAAAAAAGATCAAAGAGGTCAGCGAGAAAAGAGATCGAATCAAGAGATCTATTACTCATCCATCTCCAGCAGGATACTGTCCTATAAGATCATTAGCAGCATCGTGTTCATCATCATCATCATCAAATTGTTTTTGTGTTGGAGACACACATGTCGATGTTAAGGTGAGGACTTGTTTGGTCGGTATCGAGATAGTAGCAAGTTGCTGTTTCAGACTCGAATCTCGTCTCTCAAGTGTTCTTCAGCTTCTGGTTCAAGAACAATGCTTTAATGTTGTTAGCTGCATCTCAACCAGACTGCACTTAAGATTCTTACACACCATTTTCTGTGAGGTAATCTTTCTGGTATTCTATTTTCTTGAGCTATGAAGAGAAAATGAATAAAGATTAATTTTTAGGAAAGTTTTGAAAATTCTGCAGGTAGAGAAAGGAATAGAGATTAACTTCTCAGAGCTTCAAGAAAAGATAATCAAAATGGGGACTCGTGCTTAAGTTTTTAGAGCTGTATTCAATTAGAAGAAGGATTTGTGATGATATGCAAATTATCTGTCTTGAATTATGAATTTTTAAAATCATATAAAATTAGAGACTTGTTGTTATTATAAATAAATGTCTCTTAAATGTTTAAGTATCAAAAATGTTTTAAGCGTTACTTTTTAGTAACTCCAAAATGAGTTTTGTTTTTGTCTTGGTATTTCAAAAAGTGTATAATTGAAACAAAAACGAAAACATGACCTATGGAAACACATGACCACCGATAGCAAGGTACGCTGAGCCGGCTATGGAATCAAGGGGCCTCAAACCAGAAATATTTTAAGTCCACAATTGATAAATGAAAAAAATGATAGTTATTTTTGGATTCACCAACTAATAATATTTTGTTATTCTATACTCACTTTGTTTTTAATAAGTATTACTTTAACAATTTTCACACAGATTAAAAACGTAACAGAAATATATGTAAGTTGTTATTAATTACACCTCTCTAATCAATATTATTTGAAATAAATAATATTTATTTATAAAATCAGTGCAGTTTACAAAATATTTAAAACACTAAACCTTTAATCCTAACTCTTAAACCCTTGGCTAAATTATAAACATTAGGATTTATGGTTTATCCAAATGTTTGAGTTTAGTGTTTAAAATTTAGTGTTTAATATTTAGGATTTAATGTTTTGCTGACGATTTTAATAATATTTAGGAGTCAGGAGTAAGGGTTTAGTGTTTTTAATATTTAGTGTTTTTGATTTAGAATTTAGGAATTATTCAAGAGTTTAGAATTTATCCAAAATAGAGTTTAAAATTTAGTGTTTTGTTGACGGTACTAAAACATTAAACAAAATTCTTTTCTTTTTGCAATTAATACAATTTTTATTCTTTTACTTTTTATTTTAAAAATATTATATAATTTGATAATATTTTATTTCTTTTCTAAAAGATAATAAATATAAAATAATAAAATACTATTCATTGGTGAACCTAAAAATAAATCATCTAAAACTGTGTAGGAAAGTTGAATAGAAACTATCACGGTACAACAATTATTTTTGAAAAGTTGGCCCCTAAAATACTTTAAATATGAATTAAGACCTATATACATGTTTAATTTGCTTGTATTTGATGTATTGCCGCTTAATCAGTACTCAAGATCAGCTCCAGCCGTATAAGTGAAGGGAGACCATCATCAACAGCAGCATTCTTCGCAACAAAGTTAGCCTTGCATCAGATTTATTTTCGTTGACGAGAAAATAACTTAATAGTTAATCGATATCATAAAAATTAATAACTAAATTTCGAAAAGAAAGAAAATTTAGAGGGGGTTATTGGGAGAAGAATTTGTATAGAGTTTGTGAATTTTAAGAGTTGATTGATTTTAAAAGTTATGTGGATTGTGAAAATGTATATACATTGACTTATAGAATTTGATCATGATTTTCTTAGATTTGTCTAGCTTTTCATTAACTTGGATTACTAAAAGAGGTTTCATTAAAGAGATACACTTGTTATATATAAAGAATAATAAAAAAATATTTCGAATTATAGTTTTCAAATTCTAACATTTTTATAAAAATTTTGTTTTTTTTTAATTTTCTTTTTGAAATTTGAAAATGATTTTCCAAACTATTATAAACTTTTTATTTAAAATTTTTATATATATAAATATAATTATATATTGAAAATGATAAACATTATAAATATAAATTATGTTTTCAAAAGTGTAATGGTATACAAAATGTAATGAATTATAGATTTGGACATAATTTGGTAAAAGTTGCACATAGATTTTGAAAATCACATGGATACATATGATATTTTGAAAGTTGGGTCTCATGAATAAAAATGAATAGAATTCATGTCCCAATAACAATAGATTTAGTTAGAATTAAAGAATCTATAATAACAAAACTTTTTGAATAACAATGGATTTGAATGGATTTTGAAAATTCTTAAACCAATAATAATAGATTCTATTAAAATTTATGAAATCCAAGAACCAATAACAAAGGAATCTCAAAATTTCCAAAATTCACGAAAATTCATCTCCCAATAACCCCCCCTAAGTAACAATCCATTGCAAGTTATTAAAATGATCTAAAGCCTTATACAAACTCAAATAATTCAAAACAGTTTTCTTAACTTTTCTCAAACGTTACAAAGCAATAAGAACCATTCATGAACTGAAATAGCTTTTTCTAAAAACAGAAACCTGTGGTGGTTGTTAGAATGTCTTTTCTTTTCTTATTTTTTTCACTACCAATTTGTTAGAATGTCTTAGTTATAGTATTCTCCATATGATAAGAGTTTTACGAATCGTAATCATGAAACCGAAAACAATTTAGAGTATCTCCACCACAAGTTAAATACGCATCAAAAAACTTTTGCTTAACAAGTTTTTAGCTTAATTTCATTAAAAATAATCATTATGAGAGTATAATAAGTATTTCACTAGTGAAAGTATGAGAGTTTTTTGAGATATTAGCTGTTTTCTAACATCTGATTAGTTATGCTATTACAATTATACATAATAAAATGTTAAGTTATTTTTTAAATATTAA
>NC_079511.1:5582249-5621825 GCF_000801105.2 Raphanus sativus | reverse complement strand
TTAATTTTTAAGTTTAAGCTACATATGTAAATTAATTTCGTTTTTAAATATTGTTTTGGAAATATTAACATTTTAAAAATCAATAAATTATTTTGCTGATTTGTCGTTATACGATTTGCTAATTTAACTATTTTGATTTTCCATTTTTCCCTAGCACTTACCATTTATTTAATTAAGCTGTAAAATGTTAATATTTATTTTGTTAGTTTAAGTTATATATATTACCAATTTAGTTTTTAAAAAATTGGAAATATTATCAGTTTTAAAAATAATAAATTAAAAGAATGATGTGTCATTTTGTCGTATTAACATTTAAAAAAAAATAATAAACTGGAAAAAGAATTTGGAAATATTAACATTTAAAAAAAAAATTAAAAATCTAATTTGTCGTATTTCAATTGGTCGTTTTAAATCTTATGTGTACGCCCTCAATGACTTATAACCTCAATTTTTATATAGTATAGATTAAACTTTAGAGTATCTTTAACGGACGGGAGTGCTCTTTATCATGCCATAACCGGACGAATAATAGTTTGGTGGGTACTATAAAAGAGTGAAAGCCCATCAGCTGCTTACCACATACATTGTCTTCACTAGTCAACATGTCGGAATCTTCAGAATCTCCGCTCGTCCTCGTCCACCGCACACCAACTCTAACTTACATGGACGACCACCTCAGTCGCAACTTCCGTCTTCTCAAAACTTACGCCTCACCGGATCCACTACCTGTCTTCCTCTCCCGCCACGCCGCCTCCGTCACAGCCTTCGTCAACATCGGCAGGCTCAAGATAGACGCGGAGCTCCTCTCCCACCTCCCTTCTCTCCAGCTTCTCGTCTGCACCAGCGTCGGCACCGATCACGTCGACCTCGCTGAATGCAAGCGCCTCGGCATAGCCGTCACCAACGCCGGCGACGCCTTCTCCGATGACGTGGCGGATTGCGCCGTCGGGTTGCTGATTAGCGTCCTCCGTCTCATTTCGGTCGGAGATCGTTACGTCCGGTCTGGTAAATGGGCGAAACCGGGGGAGTTCCAACTAGGCACCAAGGTTCTTACCCAAAACCATTACTCTGTTTTTCTCTCTGTTTCTTGAAAATGAATTTGTCTTTCTTGATTCTTAAAGTTGGGAACTTTATAGATTGTGGGGCTTCATGATCTGTAGATCAAGTGTTACATATGAATCTGTTTTTGTTGTTGTAGGTAAGTGGAAAGCGAGTTGGGATCATTGGAATGGGGACGATCGGATCCCGTATCGCCAAAAGACTCGAACCCTTTGGATGCATCATCTCTTACAACGCGAGAACTCAGAAACAGAGCATCCCTTACCGTTACTACTCCGATGTTCTGTCCTTGGCAGCAGACAACGATGTCCTCGTGCTCTGCTGCTCTCTTACGGATCAGACGAGGCACGTTGTGAACAGAGAAGTGATGGAGTCGCTTGGGAAGGAAGGGGTTATCATTAATGTGGGAAGGGGAGAACTGATTGATGAGAAGGAGATGGTGAAGTGTCTTGTGGAAGGCGTGATCGGTGGTGCCGGTTTAGATGTGTTTGAGAAAGAACCGCAAGTTCCTGAGGAGTTGTTTGGTTTGGACAATGTTGTCTTGTCTCCGCATGCTGCTGTGGCCACGCCTGGGGCTTTGGAAAGCGTTGCTCAGGTTGCGATAGCTAACTTGAAGGCGTTTTTCTCGAACCAGCCTTTGGTTTCCCCGGTTCGATTGGGTTGAGAGATCGTCAGGTTTGATCCAAGAAGGCTCATGATCAAATGTATTATTAGTTATTGAATGATATGATTAAGAAAAGGAAAGTGTACTTATATATTGATCAGTGAATCCCCTATATATTATGGGAATAGTCAAGAAAGAATATCAAAACTAAGATGCTAATGTGTAATTATGGGAGTGATCTGTGGAGAAATTAAACTACTTCTCAAGTTATTCTAATGATCATTTATACCAACAAAATCCAGACCAATGTATGTCTTGTGAAACCCCCTCTTTTACATGGAGGTAGTACTATTGGTACTAAACTACTAATATGTTATCACAACATGGTTACTGATCATGGTGGGCTTAGACCCCTCTCATTAAATCAAGATTGACCCATTGAGCAAGTCCATTAGCCATTTGACGTACTTGGAAGAAGTGTCGCCAACTCCTCTATAAATAAAGATGCTTCTCATTTGAGAAAGCACACCCTTTCTAGGAGAAAAAAATTATATACACAAGATACCATCAATCATGCCTTGTCATCGCTAGCCACAACTTCATCCATACCAAGAATCTCCAACTCCTTCTTACTTCGGCTATTAGACTTAGTCTGAAGATTATGTTGTAATTTCCCCTTATAATCGATCTTTATAAACCCATTATACATTTACTTACTAGTGATTTTCACAATACTTTTTCCTAGTATACGCTTTTAGTTGCTATATTTTATGTCGTCAACTAAACTTTGATTTTACTAAGGATAAATTGTCGATCATTACAGGCTTCTTAAGAATACCAAGACAAGAATGAAATAAAAACCACAGCACTGGTGTTTGTAGAGTTTTGCTAGCTAAAGTATTGGCACAGTGGTTGTGTGATCAATTAATATATGTAGAATTCTAACTAATAGACGTAAACATCCGTGATTAGTACTCAATCGTACATATATCTAGTTATCTAGCCTCAAGTTGAGCATTGACAATCCGATAATGATTTGATTGTCATCGATCAAACTCCACTTGAGAGTATCCTAGAGACCAGCATAGTTGTAAGGTGGAGAATTCAACTTCCTCGACAATCCCACAGCTTTGGACTTCGCCCATCCCACATTCTTGTACTCTCCCGCCTCTATTGCGTATTATCCATCTCCATTCCACGGCCTTGCAATTTAAGTTGCTATTATAGCCATGTTCTTTTCCTGGACGCAAGGCGTCAGCGGCTGCGACAAAAAATAACAAAGGCCACATCAGCAACTCATTAAAAACAGTTCATTTGAAGACGTCGCGACTCAACACATACACGGAACAAACACGGAACAATTGCCGCGGACGCCAGTAACGAAGCCGCTGTTTTTTACGGCGGCCATTGAAGTGGAAAAAAGAGCATTAGCGTCAGTTGGCTGCAACTCTTATTAAAGGACGATACCATGAAAAACTGTCATTTCCTTTGCAATTTTTGAAACTCTGACGCTGCCGCAGCGTCACTAAAAAGAACAGTACTTATGACGTAAACTTGATGTGTCAAACTTTGTTAGAAATTTCACTGCCAGTTTTGTTTTTAAGTTATTAACATGGTTAAGCGTTGAATTGGCAAAAATCATTACAAAGAGTTAACAGTTTAAGACTTTAAAATAGTTACAGACTTTCAAGTTAAACTGAACATGTCAATAATATACGAGAGCCTTTTGGCTGCATTAGGATTTTTAATTCTTGTTCAAATGACATCGTTAATGTCTCTCTTCCAATATTAATGCCTCTCTAAGTATAATAAGAAATTTGAGGAGAATATACTAAGTTTATTTGACCTTAAAAAATTAAAGGTCAATATGTGAAATACAACCGTACGGACGGCAAGAGGGGTTATTTGACCTTTCCCTCCGACTTGAGTATTCTTATCAACTTTCTAAAATGTATCTGATTTCTAAAAGAATTATACAACCATTAGCTCCACCAATGTGATATTAATTGACTAACTTATCTGTTTATTGTAGCTACTTATAAATATTCACTATCCCGTAGAAGAATTAAGCACCTACCACACTATTAAATATAGTTCTCCCACGATGGATATATAAAAATTTAGTCGACGATTCGTATAAGCATTAATCAGGACATTATAATAAACTTGTCATTTACATATTTATATATTT
The DNA here is from genome assembly GCF_000801105.2 of Raphanus sativus. Taxonomy (NCBI): domain Eukaryota; kingdom Viridiplantae; phylum Streptophyta; class Magnoliopsida; order Brassicales; family Brassicaceae; genus Raphanus; species Raphanus sativus. The sequence continues at coordinate 5,617,971 of NC_079511.1, read as the reverse complement.
GGCAATATTGGAACGACAATATATCAACTTATCATTGACAAAAGAAAAACTAATCATTAAAAACAAGTTAACTATTTAATAAAAATAAACAAGTATAGTATACACTAATAGTATATAGATAGACGAGATTAGATAAAGTCGGTACAAGAACCACTTAAAGAACCTGCTCGCACGTCAACTTATACTATATTCTAAAACTTCATTTAAACAAGATTTTTTATTTGTTTTCTAAATTTTAATTTAATATATACATTGCAAACATTCAGTGAAATGAAACAAATGCAATCAGTACTGACGAAAGTCTCCACTAAAAAAAACGGAAAAGGGATCATGACCGTCACGTAGCTACCACCACTGTTGTTTAAAAGAGTCTCTATATAAGGTTGTCTCTAATTCGATTACTTCGTCAACAAACAAACCCTAAGAAAACCCATCCAAAAGAAAACAAAACTAGAGATGGGTCCGATCTCAAGTTTTTGGAGCTTCAAAAAGTTCTTTGCAATAGTCTTCGTCGTTTTCGCTATCTCCGGTGAGTTCGTCGCCGGGTATTACAATCCGAGCCCCTGGAGATACGCTCATGCCACTTTCTATGGCGACGAGACGGGGAGTGAAACCATGGGTACGTAAAATAAACATTTCACTATCATGTATATATATTCAATATAATCACCAAGATCAAAAACATGATTTTTGACTCATAAATTTCTTTGTTTTTTTCATTAACGTATAAGTTTTCTGAAAAAGAAAAAAACTGCAAAATTTAATCCTCTTATACAATCAATAACATAATACGTATATATATGTAGGTGGTGCATGTGGATACGGTAACCTGTTTAACAGCGGCTACGGCCTGGCCACGGCGGCGCTAAGCACGACGTTGTTCAAAGACGGTTACGGATGCGGCCAATGTTTCCAAATAATGTGCGTGCAGTCAAAACATTGTTACTATGGAAACCCATCGACAGTGGTTACAGCCACCAACCTGTGCCCTCCTAATTGGTACCAGGACTCCAACAATGGTGGTTGGTGCAATCCTCCTAGAACCCATTTCGATATGGCTAAACCAGCTTTCATGAAACTCGCTAACTGGAAAGCTGGTATCATCCCTGTTTCGTACCGCAGGTATATCTCATTTTTTGAATATTTATATTTCAGTTTTGACCTACTTTCTTATACTAATATCTTTACCGGTGCTAATTGAAATATACAAGGTTATGACGCCCTATCGATTTATGCCATTCGTTTATAGTCATCTTACTATGTATACAACGACACTTGATATTAGTACACCAAACTTGTGTAGCTAATATTTTATGTTAATATGTAGAGTACCATGCAAAAGAAGTGGAGGTATGAGGTTTCAATTCCAAGGAAATTCATATTGGCTTCTTATCTTCGTCATGAATGTCGGAGGCGCCGGGGACATCAAGAGCATGGCCGTGAAAGGTAGCCGGACGAATTGGATAAGCATGAGCCACAACTGGGGAGCCTCTTACCAAGCTTTTTCTTCTCTCTACGGTCAGTCTCTCTCTTTTCGGGTCACTTCTTACACCACTGGTGAAACTGTCTATGCTTGGAACGTTGCTCCGTCTAACTGGAATGCCGGTATGACTTACAAGAGTAGCGCCAATTTCCGCTGATGAAGATACTCGTGAAAACCCAAATGGGATCTCTTCTTTTATGATTTATCCCTTTCTGTTTTTGTTCTTGGGATGTTTAGAAGTTTCGGTGGCGCCTTTTGTTGTTATGGCCCGGCTTTATGTTACACATCTACATGCATCTATGTATGTAATTGTGATATAACTCTTCATAACCAAAGTCATGATTATGAAGTCAACACTACTTCTTGTCCTTTTCGTGTGCGTGTGATTTCTTTTTTTTCCCACCGATATATCGCATTTTCCCTTAAGTTAAATCATTTTGGACAGGATGTTAAAAAAAACATCAATGTGTAAATAGTCTCTTTAAAATTATTCATCAGTTAACAATTGGCATGAAGTTTACAAAAAAACACATTGAAATTGATTTTTTTTTCTTAAACCTTTGAGTTTTAATGTGCTAAGGAGAGCATTGATTGCTGAATGATCTAGGTGCGGCGCAGTACATATAAACAAGACTTCGGCTTAAGAGCAACAACAACGGTAGAATGATGTGAATCCTTAGTTCAAAAAAAAAATTATAAAATGATGTGGGTCTCACGTTTTTTGGTTTTTGTGCCAACAAAGTGTCTTGGAGTCTTTCGGTAAGGATCAATGTTCTGGTCGGAACGTCACTGTGTGCGGGCTGCGAAACCTCTGATTGGCCCTCTCTTTTTTTTTTTAAAGTTAAAAAAAAATAATAAGATAATATAAAGAACACATGGGTTATCGAGCCAACTGTGATACTCTGTTGCTGATGCTCTAAGCAAATCAACAATTGTTGACGGGAATACCCGATATTGAGGAAACGAGTTCAATTTCTCTTTCTATAATTATCATCAATGGTTGAGAATAGTAATTAAGCGAAGCTATTTAGTAATGGTTTGATTCGATTTTTTTTGTTTGATTAATTCGATGTAATCAAAACTTTATTTCCGCTTTGAGTTATCGATATCTATATAATATCTTTATTTAACAAAAAACAATTGTTCATCAACCACAACGCAAGAGGAATTGGAACAAACTCTCACTCCCTTTTAGCCCCTTCTACTTCAAAACCAAGCTCAAATGCTCGTGTGTTCACTTCATTAACCTCTCAGTTTACATTCGTTTTCATACTTTATATTAATAGTTACTCACTAGGACTGGTGTCCCTCTAATATTGGTGTGTCTTATGTGTGTCCTAGCCGTATCATTTGACTTTCTTTTTTGTCCCCTCTGTCGTAATATATCTTGTTCTATTGTTTTGCGTTGGATGGATTTAATACGAACAAGTGTCGTTATTCATTAAGGAGGTGTATTATCATAAAATAGAATTAATTTCATTTATTCGTATTTTGTAGATTAATCGATAGTCAAGCTATAGTTATGACTTGGATACATGATTGATTGGACTTTGTTTTCTATTAGTTTAATCTGTCGTGGTGAGGTGAGGGCCACCATGAGGGCGAGGTTCCAAATTAAGACCAATGGGGTTTCAGTGTTTTAAAATATTACAACACACGAAAAACGTTGCTGTTTTCTACAGAAGTAAAATATTCGTAATTACTTTTCGTCTCTCAATATTTAATTAAGCGGAATCTTCTCGTGTTAATTATAATTAATTCCTTTGTCTGATTGAAAGATAAATTTAAATTATAGTCTCTTAGTTTCATCAAATAATATAAAACACACCAAATCCATGGAATGTTTTACCTAAAGGTCCTAAACTACATTCCCCCCCCCCCAAAAAAAAACTTCCAACGTAATGCAAATTCTCAAATATATAATAGGTAGTTCTCTTTTATTCGGTTAAAATATAGTACATAATCGTAGAATTAGTAATACTTCTATTGTATAAAATTCATCTTAAGCTCATATGAGGGCGCTCAAGTAGCAAAATAAAATTATGGTCTAATTTGTGAAAATAAATAATATGAAGTGGCAAAACTGAGGTTTTGTCCTTGGAAAAATAGCATAAATAACGACGACCACTCACACAGCGATGACATATCACAATCTCTTACTTATTCTTCGCCGGTGAAATCTTCGATCACGACAGAGATAATGGGTGCAGAAGCAAACGGCTCATCTTCATCTCTCAACTTCTTAATCTACGGCCGAACAGGCTGGATCGGCGGTGTTCTCGGCAAGCTCTGCGAAGCTCAGGGAATCCCATACACCTACGGTTCAGGCCGGCTCGAGGATCGCCGATCGCTCGTCTCCGATCTTGATTCCGTCAATCCGAGCCATGTTTTCAACGCCGCGGGAGTCACCGGACGACCGAACGTAGACTGGTGCGAGTCCCACAAGGTGGAGACCATCCGTACAAACGTGGTCGGAACCTTGACTCTGGCCGACGTTTGCAGGGAGAGAGGCCTCGTGTTGATCAACTACGCCACGGGTTGCATATTCGAGTACGATTCGGGTCATCCTCTCGGGTCGGGTCTCGGGTTTAAAGAAGAGGACACACCTAACTTCACCGGTTCCTTCTACTCCAAGACAAAGGCTATGGTCAGAAACTTATTCACATTACACATCTTGAACAGATTGGTCCGGTTAATTCCGGTTTAATTTAAATGATATTGATAAAATCATTACCGAATCACAATTAATATAAACCGGATTATAGGTCTAACAATGGTTTATGTAATAGGTTGAGGAACTGCTCAAGAACTATGAGAACGTATGCACGCTCCGTGTAAGGATGCCTATCTCATCAGATCTCTCGAACCCGAGAAACTTCATCACCAAGATAACTCGGTACGAGAAAGTCGTGGACATTCCGAACTCGATGACGATCCTCGATGAGCTCCTCCCTATCTCGCTGGAGATGGCGAAGAGGAACCTGACTGGGATATGGAACTTCACTAATCCGGGGGTGGTGAGCCACAATGAGATACTAGAGATGTATAAAGAGTTTGTCGATCCGAGTTTCACTTGGAAGAACTTCACGTTGGAAGAACAGGCGAAAGTGATTGTAGCTCCGAGGAGTAACAATGAGCTTGATGCCACTAAGTTGAAAACAGAGTTCCCGGAGTTGTTGTCTATAAAGGAATCTCTTTTTAAGTTTGTGTTCGAACCAAATAAGAAGACAGAGATCAAAGGTTGATAATGGACATAGGGTCTTGAACCAAGATTCCAACAGGGAAGTTGATTATGGTGAAAGTTGTTTTTGTGTGCTTGTTGTTGATTTATGTTTTGGTTAGTAATCCATCTGTTGTCAGTGTGCTCTGTTATGTAATTCTTAACTCTATTTTTTCTCGCACATTTTTGTATTGCATTACTGTTCAACAAAAATCTCATAGCAAATAAATGTCGGCATCTTAAGTTGCTCATAACTTTTAATAGTGAGAATTAAATTGATATACGTACATTCCTCTTTTCCAGAACAATATAGTTATTCGATTGTTGTTTCACTTTTCATTTTTCTATTAGAAAAAGCTGGTAAGGGTTCGCTTTAATCGAAGGCATAACGAGAGAATAGCTAATGGTGCTCGTGGAATATATCCTCAACGGCTCCACGATAATAACAGACTGATGATCATAGCGATCTTGTTTCTCCACATCATGGTCATAATTAGTTCGTATTTCTTTGTATGAAATATCATGGTAAAAGCAAGATTATCAAATTTCAGTATGCCTCTATAGGTTAACCTAATGGTAATGGAGGAAAATAAGATCGTGTATTATATAAAAGTACCACCAAAACATGTATGCAGCTAGACTAGAAACATTGACTAATAAGATCTTGATTCATTTGATTTGTAGGTAGTAACGATTTCACCAAAACATGATCCTATCCAAAACCCTACTTATTGGCGAGTCTCTCTCTCATGATCTTCACACCCATATACCTGCATGCATATTATCCTAAAACCATTAGCAGTTAGTGAAAAAAATGTAAACATAATCGATATACATATATGATAGCAAGAATGATTTGTCTTCACCTGCCAAGCATCATAACCGTGGCTTGAGGGTTTGTACCAGGACAATAACCAACGGTCGACATATCAATGACCCTAAGCCGGTCGATACCAATAACCTTGTAATCCCCATTGACGACTCTACCAACAACACATCCTCCATGGTAATGCCAGATTGTTGTAACCGTATGTTGGCAAAATTCCTCGGCTGATGGAGGCAACGAGGCTCCAGGACCGCTGCGAGGCGGCCTAAGATTTACTGGAGTACTTGCCGTAAGGTTAAGCAGATATTCAAAAGACATATCCGCATACTTGTACCGTTCAAACGCCTTCGATTGCACAACTCTCTCTATGGTTTGGATCCCTCGAACGCATCGTTTTAGGTCGTCCGGGTGTTGGAAACAATTGAATAGAGATGTCAAACAGGTTGATCCGTCCTGTCCCGTCCCGTACCGCAGCGGGTTCATCTCTTTGCGGATCACGGCGGGTCAGGCCCGCGCGGGCTGCGGTCTCCAAAAGGTTGTCCCAAGCCCGTACCGCAAATTGCACACTCCTTTACGGGCTGTCCCGCGGGACATACGTTAATGTAATGTATTCGATCATGCTTGACACTGCAGGCCGCTCCAGAACACTTCCTGATGCTGCATGCTGCTCTAAGATGCCTCAGGCTGCTCCCCTACATAACCAAGTTCACATAATTAATATACATGAAATGTCTACAATGCAAATTCTTCAAAATTTGTTATATATTATGCATATTTTCTCTATTAAAAGTGCATATAGAACATGAGATGATTATATATATATGAAGTCATAACCAAACAAAAAGTGCATGTAAAAATGAGATGTTAATGTATATTCTATTCTATTGATGTAACAAGATAACAATGATAAGTAACGAGAGAACATGAAGAATAAAATACATATCGAAGAAGGCTCTAATCAGTAACAAGACTAACTCTTTCAGCTGAACGACATCATTGTTATAGAATTAAATAGCTTAGTCGATCAAGGCTCTAACCATAGCTTATTCTCGTTACCGCTTTGATCAGAGCTTAGTCTTGTTCATGTTATCTTAACCAAATAAAATAGTTATAGTTAATTTTGTCACACTCAAACATATTTACATAACAATTAAAGATAATTTCAGAATATGCTTTTCATTAGCTTATAACTCCTAAGTTCATAACCAATTTTTTAGTTTTAATGAATAAAAACTAAATATAATCAAACACCAAATCTAAGCCGCTAATCCCAAAATTAATAAAAAAACACTAAATTAAAACACTAATGGAGCTCAAAACATCATAGTCGGAGTTCGAATCATCATTGCTGAAGCTTTTTTCTTTTTTCAGAGAAAAGTAATATAAATTACTTTTTTCACTCTTTTTATATTTTTTTTGAGGTAACACAAGAATTGAAAGGGAAAAAAATGCGGGTCTTTGTAATCCCGCAGACCCGCATCGTCCCGTCCCGCAAAAGACCCAGTCCCGCAAAGACCCGTCCCGCAAAGCCCGCTAATTTGCGGGTCTGTAAAATCTCGGCCCAATCCCGTCCCGCAACAGTTCTTTACGGGCCAGACCCGCGGTCCAGGTCCATGATTGACATCTCTAATTGAACGTCACAACTGGGTTATCATTCGGGTTTCGGTTCCGGAGCTCCATATGACCCGTGGATAGCGGGCCCATTACTTTCTCTAAAATGAAGCCTCCTTGAAAAGGTTGGGCTGATGATAATTTCATTGAATTTGACTCTAATAACGTTGCCTTTGGAGAAAACATTGCATAGTAGTCTCTAGCGGATGAACCACTTCCACCTCCACCACCAAAATTCTCACCACCAGCAGCCTCAATGTATGTTCCTTCGCCAGTAATTCCAACTACCTCGATGAGTGAGACTTCGACAGGGACCGGAGAAGGGATGAACACGGCGTTCATAGGGTTGTCGTGCATCCCTTGACCCACATGAGGCTGGTCCATCACCACCGTAATGTTTTGGGCTTGTAATTGAGCTGATGGACCGACGCCGCTTAGCATAAGGAGTTGTGGGCTCCCTAAGGTTCCGGCCGACACGATGATCTCATTAAACGAGCCTTCCTTTAGGTAAGCTCGGTGGGGTTGACCTGTCCGGTCCCGGTACACAACTCCGTTTGCTATGGGCTTGGTGGTACCTTATAAGAGTATATTAATTGGAGATTTGATAGTTAGCTAAATCGTACAATTTAGTATACGTAATGTGTTACTTTAATCACCATAAAAGTATGTATATAATGCGATAAATTTAACCAAATTTCTATGTAATGTAGTCTTATATACTACATTGTCATTAAGTACGTACCTCGTGTTCGAAACAAGATCCGGTGGACAGTAGCATGCAAAAGGACGGTGATACCCTCGGCATTAGCGTACTCTAGCAAATCGGCGGCAGTGTGTCTATGGCCGTTCTGATCAAAAATAGTACCGCCAAATTTGGTGCCATTGATGTGATCATAAGTGAAGCCATTGTTAGGGACGATTCCAACCTCCAGTAACCCATCTCTCAAGGCGGTTTGCCACCGTCCCATCGGCGGCTGAAAAGCCACTTTGGCTTCTACCCAACGGTACGACTCATTCGCTAGCCTTCCGTCCCAACCCATGTTTCTAAAAACATTTCAATTCGTGCTAATTAATTATTCCATCTGTTTTATATTATTTGTCGTTCTAAATTTATGTACATAGATTAAGAGAATATTTTGTTTTACATATTTTCAAAATAAAAACACTATTTCCAATACACATAACTATATATTAACCAATAAAAAAATAGAGTAGAAAATATTGTCAATAAATTTTGTATTAAAAACCGAAAATGACACTTATTTTGAAACAAAAATTTTACTCTAAAATGACAAGTAATTCGAAACAGAAGAAGTATTATAAGGTTGACTCACCAAACGCAACAACAAATAATAAATCTTCTACTTTTATAACTATGAGCAACCCTAGCAGATTTTAATAATGTTTATATATACTCCAATTTTCTCTACATATTTTAAAAAATTCAGTGTCCTACATATATTAATGTCTCTAGCTAGTAGATCGATATACATGTATGCACTAACCTAACGTATTTGGTTCCAGCACGTGTGTAGAAGCCGGCGTTGAGAGCGCTTCCGCCGCCGAGAACTCGAGCACGTGCGTTAATAACACCATCCTCGGATATGAAACGCTGAGACGGCGAGGCCTCGGACAAATCAGAGAGAGCTGCTCCGAAAGCCGAGAGTCTTGTGATGTTTGGGTTGTTGTATGGTGCGCCACCGCGTTCGAGTAGCAAGACGCTGGCGTTTTGAGACAACGTTGCGGCTAGAGGGCATCCGGCAGTCCCGCCACCGATGATGATGTAGTCGTAGTACGACGTCGCTGGAGTCCCTGTCGCGTCGCGCATGAAGGAGTAGTTTGGAGCTGCGATAAAAAGGTAGAACTCTAACTTCATACTGACGTACATATAAATAAAACTAGATAATAATGTATATATTAATTAATTACCTTTGTCAGAAGAACTAATTTGAGAATGGAGGAAAAGAGAAAGAGCAAAGAAAAATCTACATGACCAAAATCTATCCATCGTGAAATTAGAACAAATATGTAGAATAGAACTCTCGTCACTTTGTATATATCTAGTGACTAGTGCCTATGTATATATGTATTATTATGTATTCTTATAAAGGTTTGTGATAACCTATGGTTGAAATAAAAGTTTCAATCCTTTCGTGTTATATATAGCTAGAGGCAATATAAAGAGTTCACCTAATTATGGGGAAACACAACACCAAGTTATGTCTATTTTCATGGGAACGTGTCAAACTAAAAAGCAGATAAAACAATCTAAAAAGATTAAATAGTAACAATCTAAAGAAAATGCAACGTAGATGTCATGTAGTATCATGGGAGAAGAAACTAAATGCACCGATAAAACTTATAGGAAATGCACTACAGAAATTGTGACACTCAACCTGTCTCTCTTGGGCATGAATAAAGTAATTAATCTGCATATATAAATTTGTAAGAACTATTTTTGATCAAAAAAAAAAATTGTAAGATCTATTTATGAGATGTTTTAATGACCGACGCGCATTAATAGACCGTTGGTTGCAGCCCGGTATATTGTGGAAATAATGAGCATAGTTTCGATTTAAATGAGAGGGAAATTGCATTACTGATCATCATTTTAAATAATTTTGACAGTCAATTGAATATGCAGACGTTCACTTTTTTTTTGTGGTCTTATTTAGTGACGAGTATTTTAAATATGTTTGTACTTGCTTCACAAGAACTAACCTTAAGTGGAAAATGAATTATGTTCAGCTGATTTTATGGTTCTATATATTGGTTTGCATTTGTATCAACTTCTTTACCGGTGTTTCCGCTGGAAGATATGGATTGAATCACCAAAATCTACTCTGTGAAAGAGCTGAAAAATAATTATATGGGCATCTTTTTCTTTTTTGTTTTGTAACTTGGCATTCATTTAATTTAAAAAATAACAAAAAATGTTTACAGGCCATAACCTAAGTGTTTTGGTGGGGCCAGCCCATTTAGTAATCTAGAAAGAACCATCTCTGTGTCTCCCGGTGTCAGACTCATGCCTTCGCCGGACTGGAATCAAACTATCGCTCAGATGAAAGGACTGTCAAAACATAAATCGCAGAAATCAAAAAGGTTGCTTACTCTTCTTGTATGGCAATCGACTCTTTACTGGATATGGAATGAGAGAAATAGCAGATTGCACTCCAACACTTTCAGATCGGTGAACACCATTTTCTCAATCATTGATCATCAACTCAGGAACAAACTGCAAAGCTTTAGAGATTCAAACCCTCGCTTCTCATCCGCTGCGATGCAGCAATGGCACCGATGAAACTTCCTCTGTTTTCTCCATCGTAACCATCGAACTTCCAACTCTACACTTGGGCTTATATGGGCATCTTGCACGCATATTCCCACGGCTCCATCCCTAGCTAGATTGTCACTCGTCTGCTAGAACAAATCGAAGAAGACTCATATGATATGAGAATATACTTATTCTCTGTATACATCTTATTTTGGTTATGTATTGTCTTTGTTTTGTAGTAGAATGTTTTCAAGGAACTGGGCTCAGCTGTAAAAAAAACGACTGGAAATCTCTAGGAAATAGAGTGTGATTTTGATTTCTTTCAAAAGATGCTTGCTAGATTATTAGGTAAAAAAATTGCGTCTGCCGGGAGTCGAACCCGGGTCTATTGCTTGGAAGGCAATTATCCTAACCGTTGGACTACAGACGCTGAACGATTGGTTCTTTGGTATATATTTATTCGTATTAAATACACTAACTATTGGTTTTGATTATTGCATGAACGCATTGCCACCAAAACTAAAAAAGCCAAGTTAGCCAACTATACTGAAATAATGACAACCCAAACAATTTCTTTACATTTGGTATTAACCGTTAGTGTTTCAAATTGAATTGCCGAATTTTTAATTGGGCTATACTTTGTGCATGGATTCATAAAGCCCAACTATTTTTGTAAAACCTTTAAAGAGTAATACAATCCGTCACGGAACCTTCGAACTCAATCAGAGGATCCAGTACTAGGAATATCTTATAATTCAGCTCACACACTACTGGTCTATTGCACATGTACACACTGACACTCAAATACGATAACATTAGAGTGTATGCATTTCAAAAACAGAAAATCACATGATTCTTGTTTCTTTAATAATATTTTCTTGGTCTTTGATAATGAGCTTGAGACATTATCATGTATCTATACAAAGGCAAACTAGAATGGTTGTTGGGTTGTTGCTCTACAGCACTAATTAAATCTGTATTTATATAAAGTAATCGAACTTTATTTAAATCAATCTGTTCACAGCAATTTTGGAAAGAAATGTCTGTAGAAGTGATTTACAAGCCAAATAACTACAGGCTAGTTTTATGGGTTTTTCAGAAAAAGGATAATATTTCATTTAGCATTTATTAAAGAATATGATAAATAACAAAAATCCTAATAACAACGTTTTCACCCTCATAAGCACACACACACTATATATATAACAAGAATAGCAATCCTGACGATAAAGATGTTTAATCTACTTTATGGAAACTTTACAATTATTATTAGTTATTTATTCAGCAAAATTTAAAATAATTATATTTTTATAAATTTTTAATTATATGTATATAATATTAGTATACACTTGTTTATACCAATCATGCTTTATAAGAAAAACTACAAATTAAATCTTACAGTAATTCTACATAAATAAAATCTAGAACTACAGAAAAATAATAACTTTAATTCTATAACAAAAACAATTAGAGTCACAGCTTTTACCAATCAGGCCAGTTGTTGTTCGAAAAGAATAGATATACAGTATTTCAAAGTCAAAACATTATGTGACTGGATGGTTTTGCCAATCAGGCCCACGATCTTTTTAGTGGTCGTTCGGAAAAAATAGATATATTTCGAAGTCAAAACATTATGTGACTCGATGGTCAATCTGACAATCTCCAATAATAATTTTAATCACAAGTAGATTGGGCTGGTTTAATGTTCAAAAGAAAAAAAGAAGATCTGGTGGTCGAATTTAAGCATCTCAATAAGTTTTAGCTTAATTTCTTATTGGACCTATACTTTGTACATAGATTCATAAATCCCAACCACTTTATAAAACCTCATAAAGAACAATATATAACCTTGTAACACAGGCAGAGGAATCTAATACTTACGAAAATCTTACAATTCATTCCACACACTACCGGTCTATTGTACATGTACACACTCAAATACGACAAACATATATTTAAATATATGCGTATACGTCCCGCTTAGTAGTTGTAACTCCACAGTGACATATCTTGGTAAGACATCTCTTCTTCCATGTAAGAACTAGAAGTCATGCCTTCCATGTACGATCGCGGCGGCGACATCAACGGCTCCGTCGCGAGCCTCATCATCGTCGTCGAAACTTCTTCCTCTCCCTGTTCCACATATCCATACAAATTCCTCTCCTCCGATCCCGAACCAGAACCGAAACCCATGTCCACCTCATCGCCGTAAGAGGGCAGAACCGTAATTCCACTATCGTATTCCGTTGGCCTGAACATCTCCGCCGCTTCCGCCGCGACTCTCCTGATGACATCGGGATCGGTTGATTCCGGCGCCGGTAGCCGCCATGCGGAGTCGGCGAAATTCAAACACGCGGATCTCCCGCGCAGAGCAAGAGCCGCCACGTCGTGAGCTCGCGCCGCCATATCGGCCGTGGGATAGGTCCCGAGCCAAATGCGGCGTTGGTGAATCGGCTCTCGGACTTCGCAGACCCATTTGTCGCCGTTCCTCCGCCGTATTCCTCTGTAAACTGGGTGACGTGTCTCCTTGAACACTCTCCTTCCCGCACGCCTCTTCGGCGTCATCTCCGCCAGCATTATCTCATCGTTATTATCCATTAGAAAAAGAAGAAAAAAAAATAACTCCGCCTTAACTTCTAGAAAGTGAAAATACTGTTAAAAACCAAACTATCTCACTGGATATGGATACTGTAAGAACAGATGTAAGTTTCGATTCTTGTAAGGATAAGGTACAAATAGTTTGAAGATTGTTCGAATAAAAAGCTTTTTTTGTTTTGTTTTGTTTTGTTTTGTGTAAGTTATGCTCTGTTTTGTTTTTCGGTTGGGAGTTATGAAGCAGAGAAGAGGGGGAATATATAGGCTACGGTGATGGGACCCACATAGTGCGATCTCTACGCGCGTAACACACCGTTAACAGCCTGTTAAGTGTTAGCTTGAACCCATTATAACCATATCGGTCTGGGACCCTCTTACTTAATTAAGAAATACCTAATCTGATTTTTCTGATTCTATAATTTATAAAATGAAAATTATGTATGGTTTACATCAAAAATACCGTTACTAGTACGACAATACGATATATTTTGAAGTTTTAGAATCTAATCTAGTAAAACCTACTAAATCATTTAGGATATTTTACTAATTTTAGTATAAACGTTTCTCTCAACCTTAGTTTTGCTGTATTTTTAGTATTTGTAGATTATATACGCCAATATCAATTTATTAAAAGTTTCCGTTAGTATAATAATAGGCAAAAGCAGTAGTCCTTATTCCTTAATCCTAAAAAGGAGACATTTATTTTTCTGTTAATTCTGTTAATAAGATAAATAAATATTTGTTTAAATATAGTTTTTTCTATAGCTATAACAAATATAACTCTAGTTTGTGAATATATTATAAAAAGTTACATATAATATTTCTCGGTATAAATGCAGTATATAGGCTCAAGCTGGTAATCTAGAAATATTAAAAATGGTAGTAAATGGCGGATGAAATATATAATTAAAAATAAATAGATTGTTATTAAAAAAATTAAAATAAATAGATTAAAAACACTCGCCTGGTTAATCTAGGTTTTTCTTTTGGTAAAAATGTAAACTGGTTAATCTAGTTGGTTGCCATTTAATAGAGTGAAAATCTCATAAAAGAAAAATACAAGTTTTAAGGTCCGTTTAAATCCACATAAACTATGTGCCGAATAGGTACGGCTGCCCCTTGATTTAAGAGATGGGCTGCCCTTAAGAGATTAGTGTGGTTTAAAACATTCTTGGAATCTTTGATCAAACAGAATAATTTTGCTTATTATTTTTTATTATAAGAATCTGGAAGTTGGGTCCAGCACGTTGGACAAAAATTTCTCAAAAAAGAAGATATTATTTCTATATCTGTTTTGTTGATATGGAACACGTGACACTTTTCCATATTAAGTAAATTAGATGTGAGTAACACGTGGGATTTCCGTGGGAACTATTCCTAAGTACGATGTTACAAATTACGCATAACATGTGCCAATTGATTTACCCTTTATTTTATCACTCAAAATACTTTAATGTAAATTTCAGCTAATGTGAAATATAAACCTATTTATTTGTGGTTTATTTTATAGTTTTATAGTAAAACGTTAGTTAAAATCCATGCTGATCCATGAGTATTAATATCATCATGTCATAGAAGTCTATAGTAGTGACCAACGAAGAATTCAAAGTAAAGCCTAACCTCGATCTATGAGTTGATGTATATGGATTTTTCACTATTCGAAATTCCACCACTATATCAGTACTACTCCATAAATATATATAGTTGCTCAAAAATATATATACAGTTGCTCAAAAAAAGTTATAGTTAGATTAAAAATGTATATTTAAACGTATCATCGTTTTATTGATAGTTTGCATGACTAAATCCGAATTTTGTATTGTAATGAAAATCAACTTAGCAAGTAAAAGGTCCTTACATTCAACAAGGAATCGATCTCAGACCTATCTATGCATCTGGTTTGATAGGTTTCAAAGATAAGGCATCAAGAAAAGAAAGATTGCTTCAACTGTGTTTCATGATTATGCATTTCTAAAGTTATATCTTGTTGTTTAAATGTTGTAAAAACTCTACTTTCAGAAATGGTATCGGAAATTAAAAGTTAAAGAAAAAAAAAAAAAAAAAAAAAAAAAAAAACTTAGCAAGTAAAAATTTAACATAAAGTTTGTAGTCAAACATAAAATTGGTAGTTTCGCAGGCTTCTAACCCGCCGATATACATTTTTTTATATACATGCCTAACCACTTGATTCAGACTGTTCCAACTAATTTAAACTCACAACTCTCTTGGGATTACATTTTGAAAACTTTTGTCTATTATTTATCCTTTACTAATATCTAATGTGGTTTTTTGCTATTTTCATTACAACCAGTTCGGTTTAATAATAAATAGTAACGTACAATGATGAGTGACGAGTTTGATGACGATGACCTTAAATGTTTAATATGGGTAATAATACACAAGAAAATGTTGAAATAAATATATATATAAACAATAGCATAAAGTGCTAAGCTTTACAGACAAGAAGACATGTAGGCCAATAAAGAATTAAGGCTTCAAGCTGTCTCGTGAGTGTCCCATGCGCGTGTACTTCATTAATCCTTCTCGAGTCTAGCTCTCTCTCTCTATCTCCTAATTCTTGTCTGAAGCAGTTGGTGAACATTTTTAATATGCACTTATAGCCAATTATATGTCAATCCCGTGTATTAATATTTTACGAAACCTTATAAAACTAAACATGTCTTTTTGCATTACTCTTAATCAAGAGATCATCAGATATACAGTATATCGGCAATACAAACAGTAATGTTAAATAAATTCCAAGTCGCTGAAAAGTAAGATACTTTATTAGAGTCCAGGATGAGTTTAACATATAACAACATCAAAATTTTAGATTCTGAGGAAAACGGGTAGGTTGCAAATTATTTTCTCATGGCGTCTGCCGTCTGGCATTGTAAATTTTCGAATTCAGCACCAAATGAATTGTGGTTAAATGAAAACTATAATACAGTATATACTAAGAAAAATGGCATGTCAAACACAATTGCGGTTTGCTAATACGTCTTCCATGTTTACATGTGGCATCTCTTTGAGTATAGCAGATCGTATAGTACATTACCATATCAAACTAAATGAATAAGCCAAAAGTTTCTCGCACACCATAAGTAATCATCAAACTAGGTTTTTACATTATTCACACATTTATACTCAAATTCTATATATAACTGCAGATCCTATATCAGTATAAAGAACTATTAAAAACCAGATTTTATAAGCATCACAAATACATGAAAAATAAAACGAATAAAAATATGTATCAAAAGCCCAGAGAGAAACAAGAACCGGATCGGTTTGTTTTCAATGTTACAGATAAGAAGAGAAACAATTTATTCTTCTTTACGTGGCTTTGGTCGAGAGGGTTTCGCAGGAACAACGTAACTGAGCAGAATCAACGCAACAGGTATGATTGTTCCAATGTAATATACGCTCCCGTATGCAGTGAGCGTTTCGTGCAAGCTTAAAACCTGAGAGATCGCGTTTTTTAAAAAAAAATGGCGTTAGAGTGAACCACAAGTGTGACGGAAGAGAGAAAATAAAGGCTAGTGGCATTACCATGAAACCGACGGCTGAGTAGTTGAGAACCAAAACAGTGTAAAGAAAGTTGATGAACACCATGATACTTCTCAGCATTGCTAGTTTCGGACTGATAGCTTGTTGCCATCGGTAAATAACTGCAGAGAACACAGATGTAGTAGATCAAGAAGAAGAAGAGATGCCACCTAGAAAAAAAGAGTGAAACTAACCTCTTGAGCCAGCGATCATCAAAGCTGACTGAACAAAGAACATCATGTAACCAGGATACAGTCCCTGCAACTCGGATTAGATGCTGTTAGTTAGTTCTTCTTAACATCATTGGAATCAACTGACAAAGGGAGTATATGAAAGAAAGCACTCACATGCCAAACCGCACTAACGGTTTGTGTAGCTAGTAACTGGAAGAAACCTGCCTTCTTCCCACTCCTGACAAGTCTCTCATACACGTCTGTATGTCAAAACAACGCAAAAAAATAAGTGGATAGTTGTAGTAGTCTCTCATGTAAGTTCACTCTTCTGATATATACACTTACAGTGACGGAGCCAGGTGCTGACTTGTATGTTCCACACAAGGGGAATCTGAACAGCGCTCTTAGCAAGCTCAACACCGAGGATGTCAACGTTCTTGGCACGGTCCCATTTGGGTTTCGGCGAAGCATCATCATCAGTCCAGCCACTGAAACCCAAACCAGAGATGATGATAGAAGCCTCTGAGATGGACCAGATGAAGTAATACTTCCAGCGAGCCGTTTGTCCCGCCATGTACTGGTAACCAAACTTCTTAAAAAAACCCCATTCTTGGTACACTGGTTCAGTGAACCGAGTCAACGGGAACTGAGGTACTAGATAGAGATACAGAGCCATGCAGATCCCAGCTTGGAAGATAGCTCGGAGTGTGGCTAAATAAGGTGATGGCTGCTTTCTTTTCTCCGAAGTATCCCAAATCTATAGACAAACACAAAAGTTCAGAACTTTGAGAGTTAGTCAAGACAAAGAAGAAGAAGAAGAAGGCTTACTCCTTTTCCCTCTGTCCATTGGAGATAATCTTTCATTTCGTAAACGGGACCAGCGAAATGACTACCGCAACAGAGACAGTAACCAAAGTACTCGATCAAAGAGGGCATCTCAATCAGTCTGTTCTTCTTCTGAGCTTCGCGTAGACCTCCTTCCTCCTTCAACATCCCATCATTGTAATTAACCGCACAGGAGATGACTTTCAGCGTTAACACCATCAACGCTCCTAAATGTGGGAATCAAAATCACAACTTTCATCAAGCAGAGCCATACGAAAGCCAAAAAAGGAAGGAACTTTATTACCAGTAGAGTCAATGCCTCCTTCTTTCCACGCATCACCACTCATGTAAAACACATGACTAACACAAAATCACGAGATTGCATCATCAGGGTCATGCTAAAGGAAGAAGCTTTTGTTGATTTAAGGCATCAAAATATTCAAAACCATTTTACCAGGCGATGAGATAAGCGAAGCCGAGGAAGAAAGTGATGATTCCACACTTTGGTCGATACACGGCCATTGAAGCGTATCCGATCGTCATCGGGACGAGGAAGTGGAGATTGGAGGAGAAGCCGAAGGAGAGGTAGGAGAGGAGAACGCCCGAGGCGGCGGCGTAGAGGTGCTTGCCGAGTCGACTCGGGACGATTCGCCAGAAGAAGGAGACGGGGATCGTGGCGACGAAGCAGAGGAGGAAACGAAGGACGGCCACCGATACGCCGATCGAAGCAGCCATCGAATTCATGTCCATCGATGATATCATCGCTCGTTGCTGGGATTGAAACTCCACTCGGACTGAGTCACACCCACCGAGTCGCTCCGGTCGAGGATTTGCTTCCTTTGTTCACTTCTTTCACGAAACGAAAGGATCAATTTTTCTCTCTACATGTAATAAACCGATCGGTATACTTTCTCAATACTCGATTGAATCCAGATCGGTGCGGTTCGGTTCAATTAACTCATAGCCCAGACTTGACCAGTTCTTTGACGTTTCACCTAATCTAGTAAGTCAATTGGCTTAAAACCTCCAAAACATGATGAAATTAGCAAACTATCTATGATGAGACAGGTATATAACTATCAACAAAGGTATTATGGTGTGGGATTTAGAATATTGACTTAATTAGGGAAATTAATCATGATTTTAAAGCAATTACGGTACAATTAGGGAAATTACGGTACAATTAGGGTATTGATTTAATTAAGGAAATTAATCATGATTTTAGGAGATTGAGTTAATTAGAGAAATTAACCATGATTTTAAAACTACCTATGATTTTAGAACAATTAGGGAAATTAACCATGGTGTGTACACTTACGGTTACGGTAGATAATAAACCATGATTTTACAACAATCATTAGATTCTGATCTGCAATCAAAAATGTGAATATATTTCTTTTTTATCTTTTTTTGAAAATTTCAACTTTTATATTTAGGTATAGTTGAAAAATTAATATGGATCTTATATATGATAAATATTGTCAATTAATTACTAAAAATATGAATTATAAATAATTGAACCATACATTTATCAACTAGTCATGCTGGTATTTTAATAAAACAGATGAGATAACATAAAATTTACAAAAAAGATAATTGAGTATTTGTTTCTTTATTTTAGAATGAAGAAATTTGTATAGAGAAATTTATTAGGATAGTCCTAGCCTTTTTGTCATAAATATAGTATAGTCTCTAATGGTCAAAATAATCAAATTTTTTTATTAAAAAGGTAAATATATATGTATACCCTATGATTAACTAAAAACAATTTCGGTTACAAAAAAAGGAAATGGAAAACAATATGTACACGTTATGTTTATGCATATAGTATCATAAAAATAGATTATAACCATATCTAGAATGTGTAACGTCAGAAATCCCAATATTCTAAGTGAATTGACTAGGATTAATTACCTACAATATTATTATACTATAGCATATCAAAACTAATTTATTACTAAATATGAAAATGTTGACAATAGTTAACACAATGATACAACACATTCCCTATATAGATATATATACAAATCCTGGTAACCTAGTTACACGAACCAATATTCAGACTTAACGAACACTTTCAGTCAGCTTTGATAATATTCTTTATACAAAGATCTTTGTATCCACAAGAAAATATGGAGACCAAAATAATCACGATTTTAGTGGTGATAATGGGAAGCCTTTTGTTCGAGACAGAGGCTATGAATTTTCTAGAATGTGTCAAAGAGTGTACTTCGACTTGTGGTTCAAACGGATTAAGCACATTGACATGTCCTTTCACATGTCTCACGATTTGTATACATCCGCCAGATCTTCAGGAAACTGACCAGACTGATTATTTTTGCAAACTTGGATGTGCTACCAGTCGTTGTGTTCCATCCTCCTCGATCGAAGATAAGTGTAAGTTTTATATTCTTGTGTATACGCTTTAATCATGTGGATCTGAGTATGTTAAGTAGATTTTTTATTCATTTGAGTTAATTTTATCCTAATTAACTTTCTTATGGATTTTTGTTTTGTTATAAGCAGATCACGCAGAGAAAGTTTCGGTATGTGTGGATTCATGCTCAGATATGTGCTCTAACAAGAACTAAATCCTACATTAATTTGTTTTCGTTCTTTGTAAACTAGCTAGTGTCTAATAAAAAGATATACATGGATTGTATCGATTAGGTATTCAAATCCAAAGGAGAATGATTTATTGATTTGATACTATATTGTGTTACAAACAAGTATATTGACAAAACATCGATCCGAAACAAAGAGTCAAATATGATATAAAAGGGTGTTTAATAACAATTTTGTAGATTGTCCAATGTGTTTCACGTTTTCATCTAATGTTGTTGCAATAACGATTGTCGTTAATTATTTGAAGTTTCGTTAGAAGAAATTTCTTATTATTAGTTTATCAATGTCATCAATCGACAAAATGGAACTGAAAAAAATGGAACTGAACTTCATCGGTGTCGTTTATTTCTTTCTCCCAATATCCAAGTATTTTGCCTACACATATTCGTTAGACTAAACATTGTAAATCATGCTTATCTTCTAAGTGTGTTGCATGCATCTCCTAATTTCGAGAGCTGCTCACCTCACAAACTGGTCGGACTTTAGTAACACTGGATACATCTAGATTTACAAAAGGTATAATCTCTAAATTGGATTATACATGGATAAAATAATTTCCCTTTAATTATCGTATCACCACACGATATTATACCATAACTTGTCGTTGACTATGATGACTATTAACTACTAAAGTAAAGTTGTTCGAACATATATATGCACTATGAAAATATAAGTGACCACTGATCAAGATTGAACACGAAAGAAACTCATTGATTGTTGTCGCCACGGTTAACGAAATGACTAGACAATTCTGATACAAAAATCGGATCAAACACTTGTAGTGTATTCTATTTACATGAAGATCTGTACAAGATAGTCAGAAAATGTAGGAAAAAAAAAACAGATCATATTAGTGCATATATTAGTGCAACTACTAGAGAGCTATTACGATTTATCTGACATAATGAGTCACTAAGAATATAATAATAGTCAGATCATATTAGTCCAACTCACACGGAAAGCATCAATTTTTTCTACATCTAATAAACCGATTGGTACATTTTCTCAATACTCGATTGGATTCAATTCGGTTAGATTCGGTTCTATCAACTCATAGCCAAGCCTTGGCCAATTCTTTCACGTTTCACCATAATCTAGTTATAAAATTACCATAGATAGGTCTGGGCATTTCGGGTATCGCTTTGTGTTTTAGATAGTTCAGATAGGGGTCAGAGAATCCATTGATTACGTGACCTAATTTCGATTCAGTTCGGTTCAGATTGATTGAATACTTGACTCACTCAAACTGAGTCACACCACCGAGTCGCTCCAGGAAGCTTGTTTCAGATTTGTGTCGTGTGGGGCCGGGATTCGCTTCTTTGTTCGTTCACTCACACGAAAAGAAGGATCATCTTTTTTTGTTTCTACCTGTAATAGACCAATCGGTACACTTCGTTCAATACTCGATTGATTAATTCGGTTCGATTAACTCATTGCCAAGCCTTGGCCAATTCTCTCACGGTTTCACAATCTAATTATATAGTTACTATAGATAAACATAATGAAACCATGATTTTTTAACAACTATGAAGTAATAAAATTTATGGAAAAATTAATGATATGTTTATTTGTTTCAGAATGAATGAATTTGTATCTTGTAATATTTTAAATATTGAATTTCTAATTTGAATAAACCATATGCACAATATCTAGAACAAATAAATTACATTCATGCATGTATGTAAGTAAACTGTGTTTATTAAACAAAGTTTTTTACAAGCCACACATAAATAGTTTAATAGTAAGCGGACTCTGGTGAGATAAGCGAATTGAATTTGAAATCTCTACAATATTAAACATACATATGTGGTTACAGGGATAAATGACAATGCTTTAAGTCTTCTTTGAATACCGGAAAAACTATTCATTTGTGGACTGTACCTCCTCCTTAAAATTAGTATGAATCTTTTCATAGGTTTTGGATACCTCCAATTTAAATAAAAAATAATAATATGTATATCTTAATTTTGGAAAATATATATTTTGATTTCAGAAAACAAATAAATATAAAGATCTCCAAATTGTAAATGTACAATTGAAGATCTACACATCATGGTAGTGTAATCTGTTTGTTGGTTGTGTATATGTTACCCAAAATGAAAATTTATCCCTATATAAAATAAACCTTATTAACACAATCAACATTCACAACTAACAAACAATTTCATCTATTAAAAAAGTTAATTCCCCCCTCAAAAAATGGAGAGCAGAAAAGTGACCATGTTAGTGACAATAATGATAGTTATGATGATTGGAAACCTTTTAGATCAATCAAAGGCTCAAGAATCTTCTTTAGGTCAAAGAGAGGCTGAGAAAATCTCTTTTATGCACTGTTTTCCATCTTGTCTTGCAGAGTGCAAAAATACTCACCAGTTTCCAGCGTTTCTCAAGTGTCCATTTATATGTCTTAAAACCTGTCTTCATCCAACCACACCATCACCATCACCATCTCCATTACCGTCTCCATCACCGTCTCCATCTCCGTCTCCATCTCCATCTCCATCTACTCTTTCAAAGAATTAAAGTCGCTGTTTGTGTTGATTCATGTTCGATTAAGTGTTCCAGCAAAAACTAACTCCTATACAAATTAATATTTAAATAAAAAGATAAGAACACATAGTTTGTATTGATTCAGTTTTCAAATAAAATAATTAGTTTATTATATGGTCTGGTATTTTTGTTTACAAATATATCAATTGAAAACTCAAGTCACTGATAAAGAGCCTAACTCAGCGAGGAGAGGATGGGTAGTAAAGTACATAATCAGTCATGGCTCATCACATACCTATGTGTACGCACATGACATATCCAATACAATTAAAGCCACACGTCCATTCAAAACTGTAAAGTGAAAATAATATATGTACACATAAGGTTCATATTAGACATCCACACTAGTTTTAAGATTGAACACCATTCATCTCATCTTTTAACACTACGTCCTTTTTTTTCCATTTCATCATTCAACAGACATTTAATTTTTATCAAATACAATGATTACGCTTAATAAAATTCAACACTATATTTTATAAATTAATAATTATTATTTTTATATCAAATTAAATAAACTTAGTCTATATTGATAAAAAATTAAAATGATAATTTTTTGCATAAAAAAATTATTTAATTTATGATATAAATATTTGTTTAAAATAATAAAAAGAATGTAAGAATATCAAAAAAATCTCAGAAAATGACATATGTTGTTAGTGGTCTCCACTTTTTTTCTTATTCAACATGTTGAATATTTTTCAATACCAATTAATCTACATCATTAAATTTCATTTTTCAACATTCTGATAGTAATAATTCAACTGTTGAATCTCTTATTCAACACCTTTATTGTATATAGTCTAACTTCATATCATAAAAATAGATTATAACCATATCTAGATTATATGTGTAACGTGGGAAATCCCAATATTCTAAATGGATGAACTAAGATTAGTTATCTACTATATCATTATACCAGAGCATATCAAAACTAATTTATTACTCAAATATGAAAATGTTGACTATCATTAACACAAAACTACACAGTCCCTATATATACACAAACCCTAGTAACCAGTTACACAAACCAACATTCATAATCAACAAACACTTTCAGTCAACTTTTATATTAATATTCTCTCTAAAAAAAAGGATCTTTGTCCTCCACAAGAAAATATGGAGAACAAAATAAAGGTGATTTTAGTGGTGATGATGGGGAGCCTTTTGGTCGAGACAGAGGCTATAAATTTTCAAGAATGTTACAAAGGTTGTACTTTGCTTTGTGGTGCAACTGCAGATGGATTTAAAAAATTGGCATGTCCTTTCACGTGTCTCAAGGAATGTATACATCCTTCTAAGCCAGATCTTCAAGAAATAGACCAGACTGATTATTTTTGCAAACTCGGATGTGCTACCAGTCGTTGTGTTTCATCCTCTTCGGTCGAAGATATGGGTAAGATTTATATTCTTGTGGTATACACTTCAATCATGTGAATAAGTAGATGTCTTGGAGTGTTTTAAGTTTTTTTTCTTTTTCTTTTTATCATTAAGAGTCTAATTAACTTTTTTATGGATTTTCTATATCTTTTGTTATGTGCAGATCACGCGGATAAAGTTTCGGTATGTGTAGATTCATGCTCAGATATGTGCTCTAACAAGAACTAAAGCCTACGTTAATTTGTTTTTCGTTCTTTCTAAATTAATGTCTAATAAAATATATAAAACATGCAATGGTTTGTATCGATCAAGTATTCAAATCTAAAGGAGAACTGATTTATTGATTTGATATATACTGTGTTACAAACAAGTAAATTGACAAAACATCTATCCAAAACAAAGAGCCTAAAATGATAAAGAAAATGATGTTTAATAACAAATTTTGTAGATTGTCCAATGTGTTTCACGTTTCCATCTAATGTTGTTGCAATAAACTATTGTTGTTAACAATTTGCAATTTCATTGGGAGAAAGTTCTTATGATTAGTTTATCAATATCATCAATCCACAAAATAGAACTGAACTTCATCGTTTTCGTTTATTTCTTTCTCCAATATCCAAGTATTTTGCGTACACATTTTCGTTAGACTATACATTGTAAATCATGTTTATCTTCGAAGTATGTTGCATGCATCTCCTAATCGCGAGAGCTGGTCATCTCAAAACTGATCGGACTTTGATAATGGTAATACTGGATTCAGCTAGATTTACAAATAGGTATGATCTCCAAATCGGGATTATACATGGATATATAAATTTTTTTTTTTTGTTAATTATCATATCACCATACGATATTATACCATGATTTGTCGTTGACTATGATGACTAATACGTAAAGTTTTCTCAGTTTTTTATATACTCTATATGCTGATCTGGTCAATTTGAAAATAAAACACATTTAATGCTACAAAATATACTCCCTCCGTTACATATTAAGTGTCGTTTTAGAGAATTTTTTCCGTTGTAAAATAAGTGTCGTTTTAGAGTTTCATTGCAAAATTTATTAACTTTATTCTCCATTCTATTTTTCTATTGGTTGAATTGTATCGGTAATGATGTTTTTATATTGAAAATATGCAAAATTAAATGCTTTCTTAATCCGTGTGCACAAGTATAAAACGACACTTATAATGAAACAGAGAGAGTATTAATTATCATATATTGTTTGATCCAAGTTTGGAATGTCTTACTAATATCAGTGATCACTTTAAGCTTTACATCCATTTTACACTATGAAAGGCATTCTCGAGGGGATTGAACACAAAAAAAAAAACTCATGGATTACAATGTTATACATATGCCACAACATTGTAGACAATTTGTTATTTGCGTGTAAGTAGTGGCCTTGTCGCCCCGGTTGAAAATGACGAGACAGAAAAGGATCAAACACTTGTAGCGTATTCTATTTACATGGAAGATACATATCTACAGCAAAGTCAGAAATGTAGAAGGAAAAAAACAGAATCAGATCAAATCCAGCTATTAGAGAGAGGAGCTATTACGATGATTTTATGACAGTAACTAAGATCATCATATATCAGGGACAAACCCGTGTGACTTAAAGAGACTTGGACGAGTGAGTGTGTGAAGCTGGTTTAGCGTCAGAAGGCTCGACAGAGTGTATTAGTCGTGGTCAAGTTAGAAGAGTGTTGCTGCTCAATAGGGCTGTTGGTGGTGGGACTACAGAGTCTGCTTCTCTTTGGTTCTGAGATCCTCACGTTGGAGATTGCAACCACAAGCACATCGACCACACCGCTTTCATCTTCTTCCTCCTCCTCCTCTGTGTTGGAGAATGAATCAGTCGGTGGTGAATCATCATCATGTGTTGTCTTCTTCTCTCTGTTTCCTCTGTTTACGTCAGTATTCTTTATCGGATTGCGAAGCTGAAGAAGGCAGGGAGGAGAAGTTCCTCCTAGACCCTTGTGCTTCGATTTAATACTCATTGTCTTGAGTGTCCGGTCTGTGTAAAAGAGTATCCATGGATGCCCTGAAACAACACACAAGTGGAAAGCTAAGGAAAGGACAAACAAAAGATCACACTTACATGGCAAAGAGATTAAAGAGGCTTACTTCGCACTTCATCTGCTGTGATTCTAGCAGATTCGTCCCTTGTTAGCATTCTCGCCAATAGATCACGAGCTGGTTTGGAGACGGACTCCCACACTCCCGAGTTGAAATCGAGCTTCACTTTCTTGATTGCTTCGAAAATGGCATCCAAAGAGTCTCCCTTAAACGGGAGCACACCAGACAAGAGAGCGTATAAGAGGACTCCCGCACTCCAAACGTCAACTTTCTCTGAATAACTTTCAGAGAGAACTTCAGGTGCTACATAAGCAGGACTCCCTGCCAATCCAGACAATGTTTGACCTGTAACAAGTGGATAAGTAACAGAGCAAAGGTACATATATTATTAAGGAACTATACAATTACCTTTTGCAATTCTCATGGCGAGGCCAAAATCAGCGAGCTGAATCTTCCCAGCAGATGTTAGTAGAATGTTCTCAGGCTTGATATCTCTATGCACAACTCCCATCTCGTGACAATAACTGATAACCAGCATGAGGTCCTTGAATATATTAGCAGCTCGCTGCTCAGAGTACCTACCTTCCTTATCCATCTGATCAATCAAACGTCCCCCGGAACACAGCTCCATCACGAGATGGAAACAATCAGACTCCTCGTACACGGCGTGCAGCGTGACAACCCGGGGATAACCAGACAAATGCTGCATAATCTCAACCTCCCTATGAACAGTCTCCTCCCCCTTTTTGAGAGTTTTGCAAGCAAAGTCAATCCCTTTACTCTTCGACCTACAGATCCTAACCGACCCGAACTTGCCTTTCCCGATGTTAGGACCGAAAACATAATCATCGTCGATCTTGTTCTTCCTACCGGTCTGAGTGGAAACGTCTATACACCCGATCTTCCTCTTCAAACCTCTCCCCGAGGAAACCAGAGACGAGGCTCCGCAGGGAGGCGCAGTAGCGACGCCGGCTAGACGTCTCTTGAAGGAGCCAGCAGAGACGTCCTCATTCTCCTTGCAGCGCTTCTTGAGTCTAGCGTAGCCTTCAAGTGAGAAGTGGGACCTGAAGTTGGACGATCGTGTTGCAAATGATAAACCCTCCGAACCTTCTCCATGAGCTTCGCTACTGCCTTTCCGCTTCTTCCTCATCGAAAGAGAGATAGCAACCACACATCACAAGTTCACTTACATATATAAGAATTTAAAAAAGGATCAGTCTTTTCTCCTACACAAACAAACGAATCAGTGATAAAAGCAAAAGGAAGCTATCAATGACTTAAGGAAACTTCCAACACAGAGAGAGATAAGATCGAAAGAGCTACACTCAAATCGAACTTAAAAGCTCGTGAAATCAGGAAAGAAGCGACCTTTTTTCTCCCGAGACAAAGCCGAGATCAGAAAGGGTGATGTGGGAGTGGGACCCCCCGCAATGGAGAGAATCGAGGCGAAATCAGGGAAGGGGATCGAATCCCGAGGAATCAAAGGAAGGTCGAAACCCTAGAGAGCAATTCTCGACGAGAAAGCGATGTTTTAGGGGAAAGAGAAGAAGCTTTAAAGCCTGAATCGTGATGATGATGATGATATTAAACGAGTTTGTCTCATTTTTTCTTTTTTTTTTTTGTATATATATCTCTAGACCGTAGAAAACCGGTTAATTAGTTTGTTGATTGGTTTACTATCAGATCCAACATCTCGTTGGCTTTGCCAAGGTGGTTTGGTTCTTCATGCAAAAATCATATCTATCAATGGATTGTAACCGATAGTATTGGGAGACAAACCTCTTGTGATAAAATTCTTTTTTTGTTTGTTATAGATTGTATTTTTATCAAGTCGGGATTTGGGGTAACATTGTATGAACACTATTTCGATTTTGACAAGTTATACAACTACACTTGTGATAATTTGATCATAATTATATCACAAGTGTAGATCATTTGCTTGCAGGGGTCTAACACGAGACCAGACCATACTGTTTTGTTTTGACAATGCCCACTAAAACAATCTTCTGAAATCAACCATTTCTCTAAAAAAGGTTGATAACTACATCTACAAAAGGCTTAAAGACCGCATAAAAAAAAACCCACGCTTTGACCTCTCTCACTAACTCCGGTTGAAACACTAAAACCGGTTCAACCGGTCTTTACACGAGCTCGGGTATACAATCACAGAGTCCAGTGACAACCCGCCTTTGGTATGCGTACAATCGATCTGCGTCATCGAAAACTTTATCTTCGTCGACGAGGAGCTTCTCGACTCCCGGACTACGAAATCTCCACCGTGGTAGTGGCTCCACCTTCCCCGCTCGGTTAACACGCATTGAGACGAGGAGTACTGACCATCTTCAGTCCAGAGCTGAAACCGAACCGGTTTAATATCCCAACCATGGACTTGTTCGGTATTACAGACCCGTCGACCAAACCACTTGCCAGACTGTCCTAGCTGCAGCCTGAAGAAGATGCTGTAGGTTCCGGCTGGGAAAGGGAAATCAATCTCACAGTCGATTTCAAACCACCAGGTTTGTTGAAGGTACGCTACAGAAGCAAACCTACAAGAAGAATCAATAAATAAATAAAACGGTTTATATACACATATAGCAAGAACAAGATAATGTAAAAAAAACTAACCGAGATTCATCAGTGGGAATATGAGTCCAGTATCGACGATCATCAATACCTGTGATTGATAATCCCTTAGCTGAGATGCTTAGACAAACACCACCGCTTCGTTTATCCATCCATACCTTCTACACAAATATCAAATATACACTTCGTTTTTAAATACTTTCTCTCGGCAAAACAGAGAGAAGAGACGAACCTTGGTGCCTTGATCGAAGGAGTTAACCCTGCAGAGACAAGCGTAGATATCTCTTTTCTGCAGGTTTTCCGGGAAACCACCAAGGATTCTCTCGAGAAAAGCCTCGTAGTTCGTAGGAAGCTTCGACTCCCAGACGAAATCGGCCCACGAAGCTCCCCGGAAAGCCCTGTTGAGCTTCGAGAGTCTACAGATCTCGACGGGGTCCAAATTCTCAACTATCAGAGCCACGCAATCCTCCGGGAGATCTCCTAAACAATAGGGCGACGGAGAAGACAGGTGGTCCTTGTGAAGAGCAGAGTGACTCGCACCCATCAAAAGCGCGACGAGGCAAAACAAAACCTTTCCTTGTCTTAAGACGAATAAAATTCTTTGAATCGTCCTGAAAGTTGTAATCTTTCGTCGTGGGGGTGGAGGGGGTTTGCTTCGCACGCGAAACTCAAAACGTTTAGACAAGAACAGAGCAAAAGAATAAAGACGTAAAGAGTTTTGGTTTGGTGGTGATGACAGACAATGGTTGTCTATATGTTGTTGTGCTTTTACGACATTTGGACGGTGACGCAAAAAAAAGGCATGTAGATCGTGTAATAATAATTATTATCTTCAGATCCGAATTATCATAAAAATTAGTACTACTTTTTAAGTTTTAAACCTTATAATTAATCTTATTATTAAAAGCTGTTGGATTCTACGTTGATTTTTTTTTGCCCGTTTTTTATTTGTTTTTGTTATCGCCCACTCATGAGCTGTAACTTGTAGGAAGTCATATTACAAAACAATTGTATCCATATCCTTAGCCATTTGAGTTTTCAGTTACGATTAGTATCTGTAAAACGTAATCCAGAATGTCAACGACCAACCTGTTTATGAACATGTAGATCGCGTAGTTGTTCTGATGACGCTTCTCCGATAAGTACGATCTTTGTGGATATATGTTTTCTAAAACATGGATAAGATTTGTTTTGTAATAATAACAAAGAAGAAGAAGAAAGTTTTAAATCTTCATTTCTTTATTTGATCATCAACATTACTATTGTGATTCGGTGTAAGCTTATCTAATCATCTTGAGTCTCGTGACACAAAATAGGAAATCACAATATACTGTTTTTTAGTTAATCCAACACATAGAATGAGATATTTTGACGACTGCTAGAAGATGAAAATTAAATATCTATAACATCATTGCTGTATGTACTCCTTTTTTATTTGATCATGACCTTGGATATTATTTTGATATTTATTTCCTCCAATCAAATTATGATGCTCCATCCACCAGGACCACCACCCGTTTAGATTCTCAGTAACATTTGAAAGTTTTGGATATTATTAATTTTTATATGTTTATTTATGTTGTTTTTAGCTATTATTTACATTTGTCGACATTAACCTTTTAGGCGTTCAGCGTACTCGTGATGTGATCTATATTAATATAGTTGGAAATTAGTGGATGTCGACGATAATATCAAATAAATATCTGAACTTAACTACTTTGAAAATCCAGAACTAAGTAAAATTATCATTTATAAAAAAACGAAATGAGATGTTCACCGGAAAGAAATGAAGTACGTATGATATAGATACTTATTATTCCATTCCAGAATGATCCATGTTTTAGAAAAAAAAATTGTTTCTAAAAAAGTTTATATTTTACATTTTCAATGTAAGTAATAATGATAAATTATAAATTTTATGACATTAATTGTGTTTATTAAATTTTGATTGGATAAAAATCATAGAAAATAGAAAAACACAAAACAATACATTGATTATCAAAATTTACGTGTTTTCTTAATAAGTGTAAAAATTCTAGAATATACTATAACATTTTGAAACGGATAGAGTAATTTGTTAATCTACTTTCTTGCAACTTCTTCTTTTTTTTAAATACACAAGTAATACAACTCTAATTAGTTTTCTTCAGAAATGTTAGTTTCACAAAAATATAGTGTAAAATCATATAGCAATCAGAAACCATGATTTATTAGCCCCAAGAGATTGCCAAAAAGGATTATATATATCTTTGAGGAACTTATGAGCATTTTCTAATAAAACTGGCTGTCGGTGTGCAGCTACTATCACTTATGTTCAGAAAATCAGAAGGTTTCAGATAATTTGTGACATATTGTTCTATCTATTTTGTCGTTTTTAGTCCGAGTCCTGCGCATATAGAGTAAGATGGTTAATCATAATCTCATGTACAATTAAATTTACATGTTATGGTGAGATCGATGGGGGAGCTAGTATACAGATAATTATGAGCAGGATTGTAGCTTCAAGAACTAGTTTATAAACTAAACATAAACAAACGTGTTCGATTTTCTAACGCTATGAAATGTTTCGAACCAAAAGCTATTCGTTTTTATTAGGCAACTGGCTTTGCACGATTGCACCACCTAGTCTAACGATACAGATCGATGGCTGCAACTGGAATGTAACTTTTGGAATAAAATCATCTGGAATGGATCATATTCCATTCCATGGAATTCCATAAATTAGTTATACCAGTTATCATGAAAATTTTCAAAACACAATTTTACTTATCCTGTTTTTGGAACGAAACAAAAGAATAAACCCTTTGTAAAAGAAATTCCTTTTATTCATCATAATTATAAACCTTCATAAAAGAATGTATGGAATGCGTGGAATCTCTATTTATAATTTTCGTTTTTATTTTATTTTTATCATCATTCCAATATTTTCTATTCTATAAATAATCATTTTTTTCGTAGTATTCCTATTAGGAATAACCAGTTTGCACCCGATGAGTTATTCCTCATTTCTTCTCTATCTACTTAATCTTTGTTATCTATCACAGTAAACCAAAATCACTATGTGATTTAACCACTAACATGGCTTAATACTTAAAAGTACGCTTCAGGGTGGATTTTCTCATTGGAATAACACCAAAGAAGTTGCTCAAAAAAAAAAAATAACACCAAAGAAAATTTACTCGGCTTTAATTATTTTTGTAATCGCATCGATTTGCACTACCTAGTCCGGCCCGGTTCTTAGGAAAATGTCAAATGCACAGGAAACCAATATAGTCCTAGAAGAAGAAAGTATAATATAGAGGGTATATACTATTATTCATTGAACTTGTTAGTGACAGGTAATCCATTAAATTTGGCTTGACCTACGATAAGTGCAAAATCACGTGGTTTTGAAGAGGGTGCAAAACAAATTAGCACTTTGTAGTTAATAAATCGGGAAAATTGACAAAATAATCTTGAAATTTCGAAAATAACCTAAAAAAATCTCCAACTCATAAACACGCTATTTTAACCCTTAACTTCTAGTCAAACACGAATAAATCTCATACTTTCGTTGATCAAGCCATTTCAATCTCGTCAAAATTTAACCGTTTAACACCGTTAGTTATATTTAACGGTTGACTTTTAATGAGGTCAAAATGGCTTGGTCAACAAAAATATGAGATTTTTTTGTTCTAAATTTAAAAGTTAAGGATTAAAATTATTTACTTAAAACTATTTTAATTAAAAATTGTTGTTTTTATAACAAAATTATAAATTCTCCTATCGGGTTTCTACACAGCAGCTGCTAAGATTCCTTTCATGTATTTTTTCTCGTCTTAATTAGCCGTAGGATCTTCAACTCCATACATAAGTGATTGATCTTCAATTAGCCTGTGAATTACGGTGGATGTCTGATTATGACTTTAATCATAAATCGTTAAACTTAGGGTTTTAGAATATTATATCCAAGCTTATTTGAACATGATTTATTAAGTTAGTCACTCTAACAGATATAAAAATCTATAGTTTTGTTATATAAAAAGAAAAACAATAATTTTTAATTAAAATAGTTTAAGTAAATAATTTTAATGATTTATGATTAAAGTCATAATCAGACATCCACCGTAATTCACAAGTTAATTAAAGGTCAATCACTTATGTATGGAGTTGAAGACCCTACAACTAATTAAGAACGAGGAAAATACGTGAAAGAAATCTCAGCAGCTGTTGTGTAGAAACCCAATATGAAAATCTATAATTTTGTTATAAGAAAAAAAAAATTAATTAAAATAATTTTAAGTAAGTAATTTTAATCGTTAACTTTTAAATTTAGAACCAAAAATTCTCATATTTTTGTTAACCAAGCTATTTTGGCCTCATTAAAAGTAAACTGTT
Source organism: Raphanus sativus (assembly GCF_000801105.2). Taxonomy (NCBI): domain Eukaryota; kingdom Viridiplantae; phylum Streptophyta; class Magnoliopsida; order Brassicales; family Brassicaceae; genus Raphanus; species Raphanus sativus. The sequence goes on along the minus strand of NC_079511.1, from coordinate 5,584,819 downwards.
AAATATAATTAACGGTGTTAAACGGTTGAATTTTGATGAGATTAAAATGGCTTGGTCAACGAAAATATGAGATTTATTCGTGTTTGACTAGAAGTTGAAAGTTAAAATGGTGTGTTTATGAGTTTTTTTTTGGTCAAAGTGTGTTTATGAGTTGGAGATTTTTTTGGCTTATTTTCAAAAGTTCTACAATTGGAGATGGTCTTATTAGCATCAATTTTCTGTATCCTTTAAAGTTTTAAGCATATCACATAGTGATAAGTGATAACAAATCACTTATACTAAAATAAAAGAAAACGATGACATGCAATTACATGCGTATAGTAGTCCGTTGCTCAAAAAACTTATACGTAGTCTATATATGTTGCATATTAAATATGAAATTCGTGTTGCCCTAGACTCCCGATTTATGACAGTCTTCTTAGTTATCGCTTACGAAGTTGCCAATTAATTTTAGCAAAAAAAAATTGCCAATTAATTATTCTCCAGTTTGTCAGTATATTTTATTTTTTGTCATCTTATCGTAACACTAACTGATGTCATAAGTGTTCTAGAATTATTTCTTCAATGTAGATATGTATACCGAGATGACCTAGTGCGAAGAAATTATCTGTTGATGAATTCATGTGCTAGTTTGATTACTGATCTGTAGTTTTTGGAAGTATATATGGTATTTCTTCTACACACATTATTTCATTTACTTTTCTTATAAGATAATGGGTTTATTAACATCCATATTAAATATTATAAGAATATGATGTAAAAACAGATTCTGAGAATATTATAAAATTGATAAAATCTCCCTTGACCTATCAAAAACAATTCCAACCTGAAAGAGGATCGAAGATCAGCGTTCAAATATGTACACTACAATTTCAACAATCAATAGCCACTACAAATATTTACTATGATAAGAGTTTCCAACATTTTACATGATCTAGAGATTTTCCAACATTTTACATCAGTAGAGAGTTTTCTTTCCCCCGATAAAATAGTTTAAGAGTGAGATATCTAGCTCATATTTACCTTAAAGATTAATTATTAATTAACTTGATTAGCTCTACTTAATATGCATCGTTCGTATAAAATGATTTGTTAATTGTATTGTATGGCCAAAAAGGCTTTCTGATTAATTGTCGGAAACCCGACAAGTCAACTAGACCACTCGTGTTGACTGGTAAGTAACGTGTTTGAAATGGTTAAATATAACAAGTATGAATCACGAAAATTAATATTGTGACAAGAAAATTAAGATCTTGAAGTAAACCAATGATTCGATATGTGACTCCTCCCCACGACTGGCGTTTTACTTTTGTGAAAGGTCAAACCCTATGGCCATGGGAGTTGGGACAAACAGACACTTGCGACCAAATCAGTCTTTATTTCTTTTTAACCTTAATGATTTTAAGTTTAAAAAGAAAAACCTTAGTGATTTTGCCAATTTAACTTTAGAAAACATATATTTTTGGCCATTCCACATTTAATATAACCACTTTAATTCGTCCTAAACGTAATATACTTTTTTGTAACATGACCTTTTACCTATTACTCTACTAAAATCATCAATACAAACTCATATTACTTTTATTTACTAATCTTCTATAAGGCCTATATATAATAGCCGTTGTTTTTCTTATAAATATTCCTCTATACTCTTTTCTTTTCCTTACAGAAATGTCTCTGTGTTGTTACATTCCTGACAAGATTAGTTTTTTTTTTGAAAAAGATCAGTTGATTTTGTTTTTATAAAATAAAAGGTTTAGTTGATAAAATGTTACAATGTCCAACTTTACCAGTTCATATCAGTTTCTTATAATTTGTTTTTCTTTTAATAATAATTAATTCTAGCTTGTTAAGTTTATAACTTGCTAATTTCACTGCTTTTAAAAATATTAAACATCGATCATTTGATTTCTTAATTTGTTATTTCTATGTATTTTTTGTCCTTCAAGTTAAAGAAAATATAAAGGGCCTTGCTGCATGCGTACGGAACAGACAACTTAACGAAATTTCTCCACAATTCTCTCGGATCCTCGTGGTCGTGTTGTGAAGCTCCAAAAAGCTTTAATTATAAATTCTTATTAGTTTCTTCTATAACCAAAATGCAAAAAGGGCATCATTTTTTCTAATTGTTAAAACGTCTTAAGCTATGTTCTTCTAAATCAATATAGCAGACAAATATTAATACTGCTTATTATGAAAATAAATATCTTCATGACTGCATATTTTTTTTGGAACACTTAAAATTTCATTAATAAAAAAGGAGTTTAAGGCTTCAGGCCCACATGAGAAGAAAAATAGCTCTTTGCTAGTGAGAATGTTGGCCTATTCAAAATCCTAGAAATGTAAACGACAGTGCAGGAAAGGAAAGGAGAAGTCGGAGGATAGGTCAAAGAGATGATGTCCGATAAGATTCCATAGAATTCCGTCGGACGAGCACTTGTAATTCTGATCTAAGGCAAATATAAGTGAGGTTGATTGAGGATGCATGAGGAAGGGCATCTACAAGGAACGAATATCATGATATACTATATATATATATATATTCTAATTTGTAAACGTAGATTTATAAT
>NC_079511.1:5483478-5582149 GCF_000801105.2 Raphanus sativus | reverse complement strand
AAAAATATAGTTTCTTTTAAAAATAAATACAGTTACCAAGCTTGACAAAAAAAAATACAGTTACCAAGCAAAGTGCCTAGATCAAAAACAACAGTTCATTTGTTTCTTGGTTCTGTACTATTTGTGTAAGTTGGTTTGGTAGATGTGTTGAAAGTCATTACGTCCCCTTAACCAAACTACCAAATTCCACAACATTGGTTAGTAAAAGACATGCAGCAAATAATTTTTTGGGTTTGATGAAAACTATCAAGAAATCGGTTAGTTCAATGTGTTTTTGATAGCAAGAGATTGGTAAACAACAAGTTACTCAAGTGTTTGAAACCATAAGATAGGTTCAGTACTACAATTTTTCTACCGTTCCCATGGAAATATGATCAAACTTTGTAAAAGTTATTTAACATAAAATAGGTTTAGTACTATAATTTTTCTATCGTTCCATGAAGATATGATCAAACTTTGTAAAAATTATTTAACTATACGCGTGGTTAGATTTATGATGAGAAATTTAGAGAGGTAATTATGTACAATCTATACATGTAGATATGGTAAAAACAAATTTGGAAAAATAATACAAAAAGTTGAGCAAATTGCCAAATAGCACCAATTATATGGATAGAAATAAGAATATTAGCATATATTCTTCTCTTTTAAAGAGATTTTCAGGAATTTGGTCCTTTGTTGGCTTTTACCTCCTTTTATCCAAACAATAAACTTTAAATCATGGAGACAAAAAACGAAATAATACAAAAAGTGACAACAAATCAATTAGTAACCTCACATGGATTGGCCCAAAGGACAAACTCACATACGCTGTCATTTTCTCTCTCTACTCTTATTTTCTTTTCACAACTTTTCAATAAAATAAAAAATTTACATAAAAAACACTCCATGAGATGTGAAAAAGAAACATTTGGTTCGCCAACCAACACGTTAGATCTCTATAAAATCATATATATGCGACAATGAAATCACAACAACTTCGATATAGTTACATTCTATATGAAATGAAAGCATGAAATATAAGAGTTCTATTAGTTATATAGAAGCCTCAAACATCTAGTAGTGTACCGCCTAAAAAGGCTTACTATATTGGAACACACCTAGACAAGTAAGTCTAATGATAGATTAAACCCTACATTAGCTAAAACATCAACATCTTATCAAAACCTATTTAATAATACTTATTGAATTTTAGATGACACGTTTCTTTCATCTGAATGGAGCATGTTTCGTCAATTATAGTAAACAACCGGAACACTAAAATTTATGTGTATTTAAAAAAGAACTGTTTGTTGAGGAAGAACAAACTCTTAAGCTACGCCCAATACTTTCAGATCAAAATTATAAGTTACAAATCATTATAAGAATAAAAAATGTTTAGAATTAATAAGAAATGAAAGATACAATCTTATTTATTTTAATTCTTCACCCTACTATTCCCTTTGTGTTATATATATTCCCCTTTGTAATATCTCATAGTTTAACCCCAATCAGTCTAAACCATTTACAATTAAATTGATTCCCCCCTCTCCCCTCAAATCGGTTCAAAACCATTGCAGAATTCCAAAAGAATCAAGAAACTTAAACCGAAAAATATCGTAAAAATTTAAAATAACTTCACCGGTTTAGATCCGGTCTCCTTTTCCTCACACACTATCACTTCTGGTTAAGCAACTTGGATCTCTTCCTAGCTTCGCTGTAGAGAACCACTCCCATAATCGTGACCCCGAATCCGGCAACACCCATCACCGTCACCGGATTCCTAAATATCAAAACCGAGACACCGGCAGCCACCGCTGCTTTTCCATTGCCTAAAACCTGCAAAGTGAGAGCACTTGTGTGCTTTGTCACCAAGAAGTTGGTCAAGTTTACTAAATACGCCACTGTGGCATTCCCGGCGAGCAAGAATATTATCAATGGATCAGTCCTCGCCTTCTCGATTAGGATCCTTAACACGTTTCCTTCGATGTAGAGTGTAAATGGGAGTAAGATACAAGCTGCCATTGGAGCCATGTAGAGCAGTAGATTCATCGAATGTAGCTTCTCCGATTCTGACGTCAGTATAATCCCCTGCAAAAGTACACAAATATTCTATCAAACCAAAATAAAAATAAATAAAAAACATAACTAACTCAAATTCCATTGGACAAGATCATTTTAAGACATGTGTTGTCGGAAGGACGCAATTTCGGTTTAGATTAATTTTAAACCGGAAAAATCAAGAAAACCAAACCGGTTAACAGACCTGGACGACGGATTTAAGAGCTCTACCGGCGGTGGAAGCGACGCAGATGAGGAAACCAAAGAGATGAAAAGAAGGTTCGGAGTTGGAAGCAAGAACGATGCCGGAGACGACGGGGAGGAGAGCCAAGTAAACTTCGGTGGACTCCGTTTTACACGTGATGAGGAAAGAGAAGACGGCGGTGAAGAAGGGGGTGGTGGCTCCGATGGCTTGGTTGAAAGAGACGGGAATGTAACGCAGCGAAGTGTTGCCGCACACGACGGAGAGGCAGAAGATCGCCGAGAGAGAGAGGATCTTTAAGAACTGGCGGCGCGAGAGGATGTGCTGACGCGGCACGACGCCGGCGATGTTGATGACGGCGGAACTGTAGGCGGCGCAGGAGAGCATGTGCGTCATGGTGAGGAAGATCGGGTAGCGGAAGCCGTAGTAGAAGAGGAGGTACTTGTTCAGGAGGAGGACTCCTATGTTGGAGCCGAACCAGGCGGCGATTATCGCCGCCGTGAGAATGGCCGGAGATACGGCGGGAGAGGAGAGGGAGAAATGTTTTCCTGTGGAGGAAGAGGAGGAGTGAGGAGGTGTTTCCGGGATGTCGACGGCTGTTTGTGGGGATGTTGCGGCGGCGTCGAACCTCGGGTTGCTCATCCGCCGAGTTGTCCATGACTGAGCTTCCACCATTTTTAGTTAGGGGCAAAATGGGAATAACAAATCTTCTCTCTGACAACTAGAGACAGAGAGAGTCTTTTATCTTTGAGATCTGAGAGTGAGAGAGAAGAAGAGGAAGATGATGAATGTGAATCGGACGGTAAATATTAGATTTAGCAGTAAAGTTTTCGAGTAATAACAGCCGTTGGATCTGATAGTTGGAGGGAGTTTTTTATTTTATTTTAAAATTAAAATACAGAAAAGGGATAAACAAATCTAACCAAAATTAATTTTAAGATTCGAAGTCTGGAGTTCAAGCATGAGTCAGAAGTGTCGGTAGTTGGACCACTCATTTGAGATCCATCCAAAGGAACCAAACTTCTACAACGCTACTCTAATCTAAATCTCTTAAGAGTTAAGACACATCCTAATTGGTAGTAATCAGTAAACTACAAACCACTGATTATCATTAGCCGTCAGGTTTGCCTCTCTTTCAAGTTATAAAATTGCCCCTGCTAATTTAGTAGGCTTTGGTGTTACATGCCATATATGTTTCGTCTTTTATGCTAAGTAGATCATCTAATATCACAAATATATGTTTCTCTTTAAAGCTTGATGATTTTGTGTATATACATTTTAACCATGTACTGACTGAAGCAGTCATCTAATATTATACTGTATAAAATAAGTTATGGTCAACGTGCTTGTTATATCTATGTTTATATGTTTAGCTTTCTAAACATACATATATAAATATAATTTACACTTGACAATAGTACAATTTAATAAAGTTTGTGATCTAAACCTTTAACAAAAAAAGAGGTTGCCACATATACAAAAAAAAAAGAGGTTCATCACTTGGCCATTTTGCCAGCTCATTATCATGCATGATTGCTAATATCCAAAATAATAGTTCTGTAAGATGGTTTTATTAATTACAAATACATCACGTTTCCTTTAAAAAAATCAAATTAAGAAGGAAATACTAACAGCTTGCACCAATTGAAATTGATCAATAAATTATTCATGTGAAAGAGAGCCAAATTGACATGGTTTTATAGTGATTATTAAGTGCCTTGATTTAAATTACAAAATGAAAAATTGTCGGTCGACAACAAAAAAAGGAGAAATGTATCCCACTTTGAAACGAATAAACAAAAAAAATATGTAATACATGGAAAACATAAGTTTTTCACAGCGGACATTTTAAAAACAATTATCTATGAACACGCAGATTTACTTTGTCAATGATATGTATATTATGGAGCCAAGGTGGTTTAGTAGCAATATTACTTATGTATTACACCAAAAGAAAAGAAAAACTTATGTACAATACAAGTGTGTGTAATACGTGTACGACTATACGGAGTTATCTTTACTTAGAAGGACCACCAAACTTTTATCCGACTCTTTTGCATTACATGGATAATGAAATATGTCTCATTTCCTAAATTCCCTTCCGACAAAATCTATTGAATGGATGATTATGATGACGCCATATCGTTTCGTAAGAAACTTGGAATGATAGATGTCTACGTATATATTTATAATAACAAAAACTTTTTTAACTAATCCTTTTGTTTTCCTGGAGTACAATAAGAGCCAGAGATATTACACAAAAATGTTTGAAGTCTAATGATCTCTTTTTTTCCTTCATTTGTCTATATTCTGAAGTTCTTAATACTCTTGCAGACAAAATAAGGTAGTGAATGACGACTTATATTGGTAAATGTGAGTTTATAGCAAGGACTAGAATATGTAAATCACATCACTGCATGTTCTTGATTCTATGATTTTTAAGTACTAGTTACATTTTTCTTCAGTAATCAAGTATGTAGGCCAAACTATTATAGGAACCATTTGTTTAGATGTGCAAACCCAGCACTAGTGGGCCTAGTATAGTGGGGGCTAAAGCTATTTGAATGGGGCCATCAAACAACTGGCTGCAAAACATTATCTGCAACATTTTTTGGTCAATAGACCAAAAGAAAAAAATAGATATTGGCTTCGCCCGGGTTCGAACCGGAGACCTTCAGTGTGTTAGACTGACGTGATAACCAACTACACCACGAAACCTGTTGTGACCCGTAATAACTAAAATCTTCAGTAACTTTCAGATTGCTGCTCCGTTTGTGAGATAACCATACTTGTTGATAGACCAACTGTGCTTTCCGAGAGACAATTTTCCAGTTCAACAGAAATAAATATGTATCTGAAAACTTGTGGACAAAGACTTTTTATTCCCAATGTGAACTATTTTGCTATTATAAGATCTGATTTTCGTGCTATAATCTTACACAAAGAACATCATGTAAATTTAGCAGAAAAAGTCTACAATTAATATTAACATGTTTAACCAAAACCAGGAGGGAATTCAGGATCTTCTTCATCACTGTTGTTGTTGTCAATGTAGTAATTAACTCTGTTGCTGCTACTAATACTACATGCTGCTTCTCCTTTGTTTTCAATAACAGCTCCTCGAATCACCTCTTGCTTCTGTTTACCAGCCGGACCAGCACCGGTTTCACCTTTCCGAACCGGTGCTGGGATGTTACGATGTTCAGCTTCTCTCGTGGATGGTCCCTCTTGAAGAAGGCCTCCTGGGTTTGATAATGTAGCGTAGACGGATTGCACGGTTTCTCTGATCTCGCTCCTCATCCCGTCTTCTGATCTTATTATCCCCCACAACCCATCCGAGAGCTGGCTCAACATCTTGCTCCTACAAGGAAAACAAAACCCGAGCTTTTTAAGTATGCTTCATAAACCAATCAAATACAACAAGAAATGTCACTGAAAAGAAGTAACATTCTCTTTTTTTTTTAAAATTACCCGACTTGTTGGAATATAGCATCAGAGAGCTGCCTGAGTTTCATTGTTTGAGCATACGGTCGATTCAAAGCTGTAGACTCCTTGACAAGTGATATCATCTTGTTTCGTAATTCCTCCTGCAAAAAAAAATCAAACCACACGCAGAGTTGTTCATCAACACACCCCTAAAAAGAATAATCCAAGTTGCCCCCACTGTGATGGGCTTAGTTGTAAAGATACCCCATCAAGGATATATTATAAGCTAACTTAACTAACCACAAGTCACAACAAGTAAACAAACACTGACAAAATTGGCTTATGATTAAGGCAAAAACAAATCACATTCCTTTCCTAACTCCGATCTCTCGTCTGTCCATAAAACCCTATTTGAATGAGGAAAGCAGAGAGAGGGTTCACGTTATCTTTGAGGCGACGTATGATATTGACGCGGAGACGGTCGAAATCGCCGTCGTCCTTGAGCTTCTGTACAACTTCTTCCTTGCTTACCCTCCTCCTCGCCATTTGTTCGTCACATCTACAACGCCTCCAAAAAAATAAACACTTGAAATCCCCCCACTCTTCCTTTCTCCCTTGATTTCTCTTTTTTTCTCTTTCTGTTATTCCACTTCTAGTTGGTTACAATTAGTTAATAAATAAGTGTATAAGCTTTTGGGGAAAAAAAAGAAGAAGTAAATAATCATCATCTATATTATTATTTGAGCATTAATTTTTTGGTTTCAAACTCTCATATTAAATTAGACTGGTTAAACTAAATTACTAACTATAAATTTATATAATAAAAACTATCCAAAAAATAAAAACGAATTTAAATTTATTTAATTAGATACTTGATGAAAAATTACTTTAGCAAAATTATCCAAAAACTAAAAATAAATTTAAAAATAAAAAGATAATTTTGTTGTCAAAAAAAAAAAAAAGATAATTTTTTATATATTTTGTTATCCAAAAAATACTTTTCAATAAAAAGTTAAAAATTAAGAACATGACAGCACATCAAAATAATAAATAAGTAATATTTTTAAATTTCATATGATCAAAAAAAGAATATTGAATCATTTTAAATATTTATCTAATTAAAATAAACATAGTATACAGAGAAATTTTCAAAATATTTATAATACACAAAAATTTCAAAATGAAAACGTAAACAATCATTTATCTCAATAGTCTTTAAATTAATAATATATATACTGATAAATAATTATAAAATATTTATACTATATGTGTGGACGAAACACCTAGTAAATATGTTATTTATGAAGAAATCTTATTTAAATCATTTGAACCGTCTTATAAAAATTTAAGTATGACCATTTAATTTATACACCATTATGATTTTTTATAAACTTTTTAACAATATGCATAATTTTTAAGAAATCATTTCTTTCTAAAACTCAAAACAAAACTTTTGATAGTTTAAGAACATTAATAAATCTTAAATTAAAATATGGAATTTTAGTGTGTTTGTTTTTCACAATTTAGGTTGCTTTGTAACTATAAAAAATGTTTTTAGCTCATATTTTCACAATATTAGTTTTTACTTTACTCTCAGTATTTTAGGTTCAAATTTTTAAGATTGATATAATATTGACTTGAATTGAAAATTTAACGGATGAAATGAGATTGGATGATTTTCGCTTTTAAGTTAAATTAAATTTTGTTAAGCAAAAAAAAGTTACATCAAAACAAAGGAAAATTAAGAGAATACAATCAAAGAAGCATGAGAAAATTGTCACTTATTCCTTTGTGTTCATATTTTTATTTATTACTCATTATGTATCATTTGAAGTAAGTTTTAAAGTTTTTCATAAAGATTAAAAAGTACAAAATTTTATGTAACTTATCTTGATTGCATAAAATAACATTAAATAATATCAATTCAACCAATTAAGAGATACAATATTTTGTAATTAGTCACAAGTTTTAAATGATACTAAATTTTACTAGATTAGTGAGAATATCACTTATTTTAAAACAAAATAAAAATCTTTAAAAATCATTTAAATTGACAGAATAAAAATATTTAAAAACCACTTAAATTGATACACAGACCACGCATGACCTTGTTGGTAAATTGTGATGTTCATAATAAATGCAAACATGGTCATCAGTCATCAGACTCATTACCATGTTGAATCATATACACACAATAATGTACTAAAATGGAAAAAGTATCAAATGGACCGCACCTCTATAAAAGATCGAAATGTCAGACCTAATTTTGACCCCAATCCACCCCCCTTGACTCATTATTAAATCCAGCAAATTATTGCAAGAAAAGAAATCATTTAATATCTTCCAAGTGTACATGTCATCCTTGGCGATCATATTCCAACTTGTATGAATAATTGGAAAAATTTATATCGTTCTTAATCTCCACTATACCTGAGACACTTGTGATTAAGGAATTTCTAAAATTTATTTAAAATCTTTAAATGTTATGTACTTGGCCTGAATGCTATCGTGATTAGTTGGTTTTAGATATAAAATATTTTGCGGCAAAATGAGATATCAACCTACAAATTGTCTTCAAGAATAAAAATAAAATTATGAAGAAAAATTAACAGCTTTTTAAGACTCCAAAACCAAAATATTAAGAATTGATCATATGTCTGAAATGAAGGCAACGTATTGCTCATCTTTAGTGACCGCATGGAAGCTTATCACTTTCACTTGTTGTATTTTTCCCTTCGTTATATGCTGGATACCAAAAAATTGTGAAAATTACTTTTACTAAAAAAACAAAATTGTGAAAATTGTGAAAAAAATCTACATAGCAATTTTTTTATAATATTTTAAGATGAGTATCTTTAGTGACTCTCATTAATTAGCTCCCACATTTGATGCAACTAAGGTGAAATTTGGCAGCCCTAGTTGTTCATGCAATTATGTAAATTAGAAAATGCTGAACATGTGAGCAAGACAGAGCAAAAATCAAAAGAGAAAATCATAGTTGAAATTTGAGATAGGTTTAGTCAGAAAAATACTATGGAAATTCACATGGAAAACACTTAAAAGTGAAATCAATTTTCATTAGCGATTTTCAATATCTATGTGCTTTAATATTTGAAAAATGATGACCAAATTCCATCTCTACGCCGGATTGAAGCTCTATTTTAAACATTAAGCCGAATTTAAGTTTATCTTATGGTATAAGTTTCAGTTATTTATACATCAATGAAATTTATGCTACGGCTGTATCAAGTGATCATTAGAGATTTAATATCGTGTCTCCCTGAAAAAGGTGTGATTGGTGTTAGGAATCTTTTCTTTAGATGCCATGGCATCATGACTAGAGACGTATTTCATTTTCTTTGTATTACTTTGATATAAATAACTATTTAACTTTTTGCATGAAATTGACATAAAATCATTAAATACCAAATTTTTGTTTGATGACAATAGTACCGCAGATATAAAATATAGGTCTATGATTAAAATGTTATTGGGCGGCCTAAGATATAAACAATATATTTAGGCATCCTCGGTATTTTGTAAGCGACATAAACTTGTTTATCATGCAAATATTCTTTTAGCGCTGAATAATTATAATATTACAAATTAGGATTTATATATTCTGTTAGTTCATATAATTTCGTATTTTTAAAATATGCATTTTTTTGAAACGGAACGAGTATTATTTAGTTATATCTAATCATACAATTTAGTAACGTGAAAAATACTATGAATATTGAAATAAATACTATGAATATCAAAACGATCGAGAGATTTGGTTACAGTTTTCTCGACTAACCTTATAAAACACTCGTCCTCGGTTCATCGAGTCTGTAATCTAGGATATAATATTATATATTGCACGTATCTTCATTAACTAAACTATGATATCTGCGTATAGTGGCCTAAAACTTTATACAAACATTTTGGTCGGGAATGTAACGTTTTGGGATCATACCAAGTTATGTACATCTATCACATAACATGGACACGCTTTCTTTTATCTAATCCAAACAAAATGTAGATCATAATGATTTAGCTTGTATTAACATATACTATATTAGTATAACTAGGTGATAACCTGTGCCATGCGTAGGATGAATATATTAAAAAGATTATTACTTTTAATTAATAGATAATAGAAAGTTAAAAGTAGTCACAAATATTAGATATAATAAAATATTTAACTATAATGTACAGATTAATATAATGTAAGCTTATTTAAATTTTTATATAAAAGTTTGTGTAATTAGAGAGATGCATTGAATTATATTGTACGGAAAAAAACTTTAAGAATAAGCAAAGAAATATATAAATTTATTATGAATTTAAGAAGAAATAAAAATAAACAAAGAAATTTATTATTATGCATTTTTTAATGATACTTTTGAAATTGTTTGGGTTGTGATGGAGGTGTGGGCAAAGGATAGGCAAGATATATATAGTATTCTGAATATAAATTGTAGGCGAGGAAGAATCTCTATGTAATCAAGATTTTAATAGCTGATTGATCATGTTTTGGTTTCTAATTGTAGGCAAAGTAACATATATATGAAATTATTTGTCTATAATCCCAAATTAATTGTCTAATTTGCATTAAATTCTAATCCCCTGATTGATAATATTTATGTCTAGGACTTTACAATTGATCATGTTTCCGAATTTAGATTGTAGGCGAGTGAATTTCTCTATGTAATTAATATTTTAATCACTGATTGATCATGTTTCCAAAACTATTTGTAGGCGAGGTAAATTTTATAGAAATTTATTTATGTCTACAATCTCAAAGTGATAATTTAATTTTCATTAAGTTTTAATTTATTGATTGCTTATATTTATGTCTAGAATCCCTAATGATCATGTTTCCGAATTTAAATTGTAGACGAGTTGATTTCTCTATGTAATTAAGATTTTAATCACTCATTGGTCATGTTTCTGAAATTAATTGTATGCGAGGTAACTTTTTGAGGAATTATTTATGTATATAATCTCAAAAAAATCTCAAATCTCACATTTAATTTGCTTTAATTCTAATCCACTGATTATATTTATTTCTAGAATCTCTAATTGATCATGTTTCCGAATTTGATTGGCAAAAAACTAATCAAGTGTAGACTCAAAATCGTATTGGTGACAAATTAGTCTAACGTAAAAAAACAATTCAATGTGTGGTCATATTTATATGTGGTATACTATCAACTAAAGTTTTATATGCGATCATATTCATAATTTAGCATAACTTAATATTTTATTGACGCATATTTGATTTGATTTTGTTATTAAATATACAATATGAAATAATATGGTGTTACCACATATGAAATGCCATTCTTGTTAATAACACATGAACATAAAGTTAATATTAAAAAATATTTCTCAAATAAAAAGAATGAAACCATATAATAGACATACTCAAATCTCAATGATTCATCGATGAGTAAATCAAATGCATCATGATTAATAATCCGTGTAATAGTATATAGAAAATAATAAGGACAAAACATTAATTGTAGACATTGTATTTTTGGTTAGTCAATAAGAAATAAATTATAATATAGTGACCAATGGCAGTTAGTGTAATTAGTATAGTTAACTAAGGGTTTTGGAATATAGATTTTGAGAGAGAATTCGGTGATGACACGTAGGAAATGGCATTGATGTAAATCACACATGAACTAAAGGTTACTTAATTCTAATGCTCCTAAAATAATATATAGGGGATTATGTAAAATGCAATTTTTTAGTTTTACAATTTAAATTTTACTAAATAGTAAACAGAAAACTTAACTGAAAGAATTGGGCTCATCTATTCGAATTTTTTATTCTTATTGGAAATCAAAACGTTCATCAATTCAAGAATCTACTAGCGGATGAAACACAGAGATATGCTTGACGCACATTTTAAACGTATGTTCCTCATAGCAAAAGAAAAGGAAGGTATGTTCCTAACGTAAAATTAGTAAATTACTAAACTGATAGCCGCTAAATGAGCAGCCCAAGTTTAATCTTGTAAAACGCTTTCCCTGATAAAACAAATCTTTTAATTAGTATCTATCACCCACTTCTGGACAAATAAATAAATAGTATAACACCCACTCATTCGTAGGACTAGGGCCTACCATCTTCGTGAGACCCCACACACTTGTATCTTTCGGAGATTATAACGTTAAATTCTTTGAGGTTACAAATATTGGATGGTATAAATGACACTGCATTGCTACCCAAATTCTGCATAGCCTTTTGTTATTATTAAAACAAACAACTCATAGTATCCATAGATTCTCTTATTACCAAAACAGTTAACACAAACACCAACAAGACAAAGAAAGCAGTTATCATATATATATGGCTTTTCCATCTTCTTCATCTTTCCCAGTAGATTTTGCTTATGAAAATGAATTGGATTTCTCGAGTTTGTTAACTCCGTCAACGTTTATATCATTCCAAGAACCTAATCCATCAAATCCGATCATTCATACTGAAAGCCACGGAATACAAAGGATCCGTGAGACGATCATGACAGATGAAATCACAAAAGAAGTTGTTGAGCCGAAGAACAAGAGAGCGAAACATAAAGAGATCGAGAGACAAAGAAGGCAAGAACTCACGTCACTTTTCAAGCACCTAAGATATATATTGCCATCTCAATATGTTAAGGTAAATACATTTTATCATTCTTAATTATCGTCTCTATTAAGTATTAGTTACCTAGATCCTTGGTCGCACGAAATATTATATATATGTACAAAAATAATCCTATCTGTAATCTCTGGATTAAATTTTTGTTCGAAAAGTTAATTTAAAACATATATAGATAGGGCTTTAAGTTAATTATGGTGATGCGTAAATAGGGTAAGCGTTCTTCATCAGATCACGTTCACGAAGCTGTGAATTACATCAAAGACTTTGAAAAGAAGATCAAAGAGTTCAGCGAGAAAAGAGATCGAATCAAGAAATCTATTACTCATCCATCTCCAGCAGGATATTGTCCAATAAGATCATTAGCAGCATCCTGTTCATCATCATCACTATCATCATATTGTTCCTGTGTTGGAGACACACATATCGATGTTAAGGTGAGGTCTTGTTTGATCGGTATCGAGATAGTAGCAAGTTGCTGTTTCAGACACGAATCTCGTCTCTCAACTGTTCTTCAGCTTCTGGTTCAAGAACAATGCTTTAATGTTGTTAGTTGCATCTCGACCAGACTGCACTTGAGATTCTTACACACCATTGTCTGTGAGGTATTTTTTTCATTCTATTTTCATTGAGAGAATGAATAAAGATTAATTATAGGAAAGTTTCAAAAATACTGCAGGTTGAGAAAGGAATACAGATTAACTTCTCAGAGCTTCAAGAAAAGATAATCAAAATGGGGACATCATGCTTAATTTTTTAGAGTTGTATTCAATTGAAAGAAGGATTTTTGATAATATGCAAATTCTCTGTCTTGAATTGTGGTTTCTAAAATCATATAAAATTAGAGATAGTTGGTTATCTATGGTCGGGGATAAAAACGTTTTAGGTTTATAGTTATTTGATGATAGGAAGGCCCGGTACATCCTAATTTTTTCCGGATTGGTACATCCTAATTTTTCACAAAAAATTAGTTCTATATAAAGCATTATAAAAAAAAAGTTTATATAAAGAATGAGGGCATGAGTAGGGCATTACAAGCTTTCTCTAAAAGTTAGACCGGCATAGGATCAGTGCCGTGCATAGAGTATTTGGGGCCTAAGGCAAAAAATAATTCATTTTATTTTAAATAATAACAAAATAGTAATATTAGCTTATTCAAAAAATAGTAATATTAGCGTAATAATAACTTTTAATATAAAAGGTAAAAAAAATAATTTCTATATATTAATTTTGGATTTTCAAATTATTATATGAAAGAAAAACAATACAAACTTCTAATGGCAAAAGAGGTTATATTTGTTTAGTGAGAAATTTTACATATGTGTATTTAAATCCTATACAGAGAAGAAGTTTTCAACATTAAAAAGATGGTAAGTGTCCACAATAATAAATAAAAATAGAGATGAATGTTCCAAAATTAATTATTAAAAGACTACATTGTTTTTTAGGTAATTATCTTGACATTTTGTTTATGAATATCTGTAAATTTGGGGCCCCAAAAATGATAAATATGAGAGGGGCCTGAGGCCAATGCCTCAAAACTTACACCTTAGGCACGGCTCTGCATAGGATCATACCATTAGTATACCATATATCACATAACATGGTCACTTTCTTTTATCTAATCCAAACACATGTAGATCATAAACGAATCATCTCGGTTTTTCTATCATTCACAAAGTTTTTCTCGTGACACAGATATTAAATTCGAGAGTTCATTTGAGTCTCCACAGTCTACCAAAAGGGCTTGGTTTAGTTTGCATCAACATATATATCATATATTTATAACAAATGCGATATTTGATTTACAGTTAAATTTTAAGTTTTTACTAAATAGTAAAGAGAAAACTTAAGTGAAACAAGTGGGCTCATATGTTCGATTTTTTATTTGAAAATTAAAACATTTATCAATTTAAGAATTTACTAGTGGATCAACCAAAGAGATATATCATTCACGCCCATTTTAAACGAATGTTTCTTACGTAACTTTACTATAGCCGCTAAATGAGCAGCCAAAGTTAAATGTTTTTAAGTGTTAAAAAAAAAGTTAAATGTTTTCCAAATTTTAGCCAAAAAAGTTACTTAGTTGTTAAAAGCCTCCAAAATAATTAATAATTTATTTAGTACCACCCACTTCTGGACAAACAAATAAATATATAGTCATATTGTTCTTGTGTTGGAGACACACATATCGATGTTAAGGTGAGGACTTGTTTGGTCGGTATCGAGATAGTAGTAAGTTGCTGTTTCAGAGTCGATTCTCGTCTCTCAAGTGTTCTTCAGCTTCTGGTTCAAGAACAATGCTTTAATGTTGTTACTTGCATCTCAATCAGACTGCACTCAAGATTCTTACACACCATCGTCTGTGAGGTAATCTCTCTGGTATTCTATTTTCTTGAGTTATGAAGAGAAAATGAATAAAGATCAATTTTTAGGAAAGTTTTGAAAATTCTGCAGGTTGAGAAAGGAATAGAGATTAACTTCTCGGAGCTTCAAGAAAAGATAATCAAAATGGGGACATCGTGCTTAAACTTTTAGAGCTGTATTCAATTAGAAGAAGGATTTGTGATGATATGCAAACTCTGTCTTGAATTATGAATTTTTAAAATCATATAAAATTAGAGACTTGTTGTTACTATAACTAAACATTATTAATGTTTAAGTATTAAAAATGTTTTGAGCGTTACTTTTTAGTAACTCCAGAATGAGTTTTGTTTTTGTCTACAAGACTGTGTAGGAAAGAGGATTTTGGACAAATGGAGATACATTAAAGCAAAGTTGAGTAAAAACTATCACGCTACAACAATTATTTGTGAAAAGTTGGCCCCTAAAATACTTAAATATGAATTAAGACCTCATTTCCATGTTTAATTTGCTTATTTGATGTCTTGCCGCTTAATCAGTACTCAATGTCAGCTCAAACTATATTAGAGCATATGTCACCCCTCTCCCAATTTAACCATAAAATTGAGTGGAAAACTGAGTAATGACTAAACAAAAAAGTGATTACTCCATTTTTCACTTTATTTTACAGTAAAATTTAAAGTAAAATTGGAGATACTCTAAATGAAGGGAGATTATCATCAACAACAGCTTTCTTCGCAACAAAGTTCTAGTGCATAAAATTTGTTTTTGTTAACAAGAAAATAACTTAATAGTCTGATCGATATCATAAAAAGATAAATAACTAAATTTTGAAGAAAGAAAATTTAAATAGCAATCCCTTGCAAGTTATTAAAATGAATACAAACTCAAATAATTCAAAACAATTTTCTTAACTTTTCTCAAACGTTACAAAACAATAAGAACCATTCATGAACTGAAATAACTTTCTCTAAAAAAAAACAGAAACTTGTGGTGGTTGTTAGAATGTCTTTTCTTTTTTTTTCACTACTAATTTGTTAGAATGTCTTAGTTAATATTCTCCGTATGATAAGAGTTTTACGAATCGTAATCATGAAACAGAAAACAATTTAGAGTATCTCCACCACAAGTTAAATACGCATCTAAAAACTTTTGCTTAACAAGTTTTTAGCTTGATTTCATTAAAAATAATTATTATGAGAGTTTAATAAGTATTTCACTAACGAGAGTATGAGACTTTTTTTTCTGATGTTCTCTCCAACAAGTGTTTTGTTTATGAAATGTTCAGTATTTTTTTTTAAAAAAATATTAAAAATATAATATATTAGTTTAATAACTTTTAGAGTATCTTAAACGGACGAGAGTGCTCTTTATCATGCCTTAACACCGGACGAATAATAGTTTGGTGGGTACACCTTACCTCACGTGAGTACTATAAAAGAGTTAAAGCCCCATCAGCTGCTTACCACATACATTGTCTTCTCTAGTCAACATGTCGGAACCTTCAGAATCTCCGCTCGTCCTCGTCCACCGCACACCAACTCTAACTTACATGGACGACCACCTCAGTCGCAACTTCCGTCTTCTCAAAACTTACGCCTCACCGGATCCACTACCGGTCTTCCTCTCCCGCCACGCCGCCACCGTCACAGCCTTCGTCAACATCGGCAGGCTCAAGATAGACGCGGAGCTCCTCTCCCACCTCCCTTCTCTCCAGCTCCTCGTCTGCACCTGCGTCGGCACCGATCACGTCGACCTCGCTGAATGCAAGCGCCTCGGCATAGCCGTCACCAACGCCGGCGACGCCTTCTCCGATGACGTGGCGGATTGCGCCGTCGGGTTGCTGATTAGCGTCCTCCGTCGGATCTCGGTCGGAGATCGTTACGTCCGGTCTGGTAAATGGGCGAAACTTGGGGAGTTCCAACTAGGCACCAAGGTTCTTACCAAAACCATTACTCTGTTTCTCTCTCTGTTTCTTGAAAGTGGATCTGTTTTATGAATCTGTGTGTTGTTGTTGTAGGTAAGTGGAAAGCGAGTTGGGATCGTTGGAATGGGGACGATCGGATCCCGTATCGCCAAAAGACTCGAACCCTTTGGATGCATCATCTCTTACAACGCGAGAACTCAGAAACAGAGCATCCCTTACCGTTACTACTCCGATGTTCTGTCCTTGGCAGCAGACAACGATGTCCTCGTGCTCTGCTGCTCTCTTACGGATCAGACGAGGCACGTTGTGAACAGAGAAGTGATGGAGTCGCTTGGGAAGGAAGGGGTTATCATTAATGTGGGAAGGGGAGGACTGGTTGATGAGAAGGAGATGGTGAAGTGTCTGGTGGAAGGCGTGATTGGTGGTGCCGGTTTAGATGTGTTTGAGAAAGAACCGCAAGTTCCTGAGGAGTTGTTTGGTTTGGACAATGTTGTCTTGTCTCCCCATGCTGCTGTGGCCACGCCTGGGGCTTTGGAAAGTGTTGCCAGTGTTGCGATTGCTAACTTGAAGGCGTTTTTCTCGAACCAGCCTTTGGTTTCCCCGGTTCGATTGGGTTGAGAGATAGTCCGGTTTGATCCAAGAAGGCTCATGATCAAATGTATTATTAGTTATTGAAAGATATGATTAAGAAAAGGAAAGTGTACTAATATATTCATCAGTGAATCCCCTATATATTATGGGAATAGTCAAGAAAGAATATTAAAACTAAGATGCTAATGTGTAATTATGGGAGTGATCTGTGGAGAAATTAAACCACTTCACAAGTTATTCAAATGATCATTTATACCACCAAAATCCAGACCAATGTATGTCTTGTGAAACCTCCTCTTTTACATGGAGGTAGTACTATTGGTACTAATATGTTATCAGTTATCACAACATGGTTACTGATCATGGTGGGCTTAGACCCCTCTCATTAAATCAAGATTGACCCATTGAGCAAGTCCATTAGCCATTTGATGTACTTGGAAGAAGTGTCGCCAACTCCTCTGTAAATAAAGATGCTTCTCATTTGAGAAAGGGCACCCTTTCAAAAAGAGAAAGTTTATATACACAAGATACCATCAATCATGCCTTGTCATCTCTAGTCACAACTTCATCAATAACAAGAATCTCTAACTCCTCCGTACTTTGGATATTAGTCTTGGTTTAAAAATTATGTTGTAATTTCTCCTTGTAATCGATCTTTATAAACCCATTATTCAACAATTATTAACTAGTGATTATCCACAATACTTATTCTTAGTATACGTTTTGAGTTGCTATATTTATGTTGCCAACTCAACTTTGATTTCATTAAGGATAAAATGTCGATCATTACAGGCATCTTAAGAAAACTAAGACAAGAATGAAATAAAAACCACAGTACTGGTGTTTGTAGAGATTTCCTAGCTAAAATATTGGCACAGTGGTTGTTTGATCAATTAATATATGTAGAATTCTAATTTATAGACGTAAACATCCGTGACCAGTACTCAACCGTACATATATGTAGCGATCTAGCCTCAAGTTGATCATTGACAATCCGATAAATGATTTGATTGTCATCGATCAAACCCCACTTGATAGTATTCTAGAGACCAACATAAGAATTCAACTTCCTCGACATTCCCCCACATTCTTGTACTCTCCGCCTCCATTGCGTATTATCCATCTCCATTCCACGGCCTTGCAATTTAAGTTGCTATTATGCCAGAAACTTGATGTGTCAAAGTTTGTTAGAAATTGCACTTCCAGTTTTGTTTTTAAATTATTAACATGGTTAACATGGCGGGATCTGAGATTGTGGGGTTTGAAACATTTTTAATAACTCTAAAAATTTAGGGGCCAAGATCAATTTTTTGGGGTTTATTCTTATATGAAAAGATTCTAAAATTTTTGGGAGTCAAGGCAAATGTTTCATTCGGCTGTGTTCAAATCCGGCTCTCATGGTTAAATGCTGAATTTACAAAAATTACTATAAAGACTAACAGTGTAAGACTTTAAATAGTTACAGACCTTCAAGTTAAACTGAATATGTCATTAGTATACGAGAGGCTTTTGGCTGCATTAGGATTTTTAATTCAAATGACATCGTTAATGTCTCTCTTCCAATATTAATGCCTCTCCAACTATAATAAGAAATTTGAGGAGAATATACTAAGTTTATTTGACCTTACAAAATTAAAAGTCAATATGTGAAATTCATATTAGAGACAACCGTACGGACGGCATGAGGAGTTTATTTGACCTTTCCCTCCTCCGACTTGAGCATTCTTATTAACTTTCTAAAATGTATTGATTTGTTGAAAAGATTATGAAGAAAACTTGGCCACCTATGATATAATACCAATGGGAACTACATGTTACCGCTTTATAGCTAAAAGAATTATACAACCATTAGCATCACCAATGTGATATTAATTGACTAACTTATCTGTTTATTGTAGCTACTTATAAATATTCACTACCCCGTAGAAGAATTAAGCACCTACCACACTAGAGGTGGGCATTTCGATTTAGTTTCGGGTTCGGTTCGGTTTGGATAATTTAGGTTTTATAAAACTCAAACCAATTAAAACCAAAGTAGCTTTGGTTTGGGTTCGGTTTGGGTTTAATATGGTTCAGTTCAGTTCGGTTTGGTTTAGATTTAGTTCGGTTTACATTATTATGGTTTAGTTTGGTTCGGTGTAGTTCGGGTTAGTTATAAAATAGGAAGGCATCAGCTTTATACTTTTATTAAAAAATAATCAACTCATAAACGATAGAGTGAGAATATAAAAATTTATGCTACATAATTTTATATATAATAGTATTATTTGAATCGTATTTATAATTTTTAAAAGATATGTAAGTTATGAAAAAATAAAAAACGAAACTTTAACTGAAATTTACAATATGTTAATACATATATATATCATATATATTTTTACTATATATATTGGATTATCGGTTTGATTCGGTTTGGTTCGATTTAAACCCAAATCAAACCAAACCATTCGGGTTAAATAAAATATGAACCAATTGGGTTACATAAATAACATGTTTGGTTTGGTTCGGTTTAACTTTGGATTGGTTGATTCGGTTCGGTTCGGTTTGGGTTTTTTGCCCACCTCTATACCACACTATTAAATCTAATTATCCCACGATGGATATATGAAAAAATTAGGCGACGATTCGCATAAGCATTAATCAGGACCTTATAATAAACTTGTCATTAACATATTTATATATTTGGCAACATTGGAACGACAATATATCAATACTTATCATTGACAAAAGAAAAACTAATCATTAAAAACAAGTTAACTATTTAATAAAAAATAAATAAATATAGTATACACTAATAGTATATAGATAGACGAGATTAGATAAAGTCGGCACAAGAACCACTTAAAGAACCTGCTCGCACGTCAACTTATACTATATTCTAAAACTTCATTTAAACAAGATTTTTACTTGCTTTCTCTAATTTTAATTTAATAGATACATTGCAAACATTCAGTGAAATGAAACAAATGCAATCAGTACTGACAAAAGTCTCCACTAAAAAAAACGGAAAAGGGATCATGACCCTCACGTAGCTACCACCACTATTGTTAACAAGAGTCTCTATATAAGGTTGTCTCTAATTCGATTACTTCGTCAACAAACAAACCCTAAGAAAACCCATCCAAAAGAAAACGAAACTAGAGATGGGTCCGATCACAAGTTTTTGGAGCTTCAAAAAGTTCTTTGCAATAGTCTTCATCGTTTTCGCCATCTCCGGTGAGTTCGTCGCCGGATATTACAGGCCGAGCCCCTGGAGATACGCCCATGCCACTTTCTATGGCGACGAGACAGGGAGTGAAACCATGGGTACGTAAAATAAACATTTCACTATCATGTATATATATTCGATATAATCACCAAGATCAAAAACATGATGTTTGACTCATAAATTTCTTTGTTTTTTTCATCAACGTATAAGTTTTCCCAAAAGAAAAAAATTGCAAAATTTAATTCTCGTATACTCCGTGATTTCCGATAGTAACAACATTACATACAAATAATACATACAATCAATGACATAATACTTAACATTTACACCAAAAAAAAAAAAATCAATGACATAATACGTATATATATGTAGGTGGTGCCTGTGGATACGGAAACCTGTTTAACAGCGGCTACGGCCTGGCCACGGCAGCGCTAAGCACGACGTTGTTTAAAGACGGTTACGGATGCGGCCAATGTTTCCAAATAATGTGTGTGCAGTCAAAAAATTGTTACTCTGGAAACCCATCGACGGTGGTCACAGCCACCAACCTTTGCCCTCCTAATTGGTACCAAGACTCCAATAATGGTGGTTGGTGCAATCCTCCTAGAACCCATTTCGATATGGCTAAACCAGCTTTCATGAAACTCGCTAACTGGAAAGCTGGTATCATCCCTGTTTCGTACCGCAGGTATATCTCATTTTTTGAATATTTATATTTCAGTTTTGACCTACTTTCTTATACTAATATATATCTTTACCGGTGCTAATTGAAATATACAAGGTTATGACGCCCTATCGATTTATGCCATTCGTTTATAGTCATCTTACTATGTATACAACGACACTTGATATTAGTACTCCAAAATTGTGTAGCTAATATTTTATGTTGATATGTAGAGTACCATGCCAAAGGAGTGGAGGTATGAGGTTTCAATTCCAAGGAAATTCATATTGGCTTCTTATCTTCGTCATGAATGTCGGAGGCGCCGGGGACATCAAGAGCATGGCCGTGAAAGGTAGCCGGACGAATTGGATAAGCATGAGCCACAACTGGGGAGCCTCTTACCAAGCTTTTTCTTCTCTCTACGGTCAGTCTCTCTCTTTTCGGGTCACTTCTTACACCACTGGTGAAACTGTCTATGCTTGGAACGTTGCTCCGTCTAACTGGAATGCCGGTATGACTTACAAGAGTAGCGCCAATTTCCGCTGATGAAGATACCCGTGAAAACCCTTGCTCAAAAAAAAAAAAAAAAAAGATACCCGTGAAAACCCAAATGGGATCTCTTCTTTTATGATTTATCCCTTTCTGTTTTTGTTCTTGGGATGTTTAGAAGTTTCGGTGGCGCCTTTTGTTGTTATGGCCCGGCTTTATGTTACACATCTACATGCATGTATGTATGTAATTGTGATATAAATCTTCATAACCAAAGTCATGATTATGAAGTCAACACTACTTCTTGTCCTTTTCGTGTGCGTGTGATTTCTTTTTTTTCCTACCGATATATCGCATTTCCCCTTAAGTTAAATCATTTTGGACAGGATGTTAAAAAAAACATCAATGTGTAAATAGTCTCTTTAAAATTATTCATCAGTTAACAATTGGCATGAAGTTTACAAAAAACACATTGAATTTGATTTTTTTTTTCTTAAACCTTTGAGTTTTAATGTGCTAAGGAGAGCATTGATTGCTGAATGATCTAGGTGTGGCGCAGTACATATAAACAAGACTTCGGCTTAAGAGCACCAGCAACGGTAGAATGATGTGAATCCTTAGCTCAAAAAAAATTATAAAATGATGTGGGTTTCACGTTTTTTGGTTTTTGTGCCAACAAAGTGTCTTGGAGTCTTTCGGTATGGATCAATGTTCTGGTCGGAACGTCACTGTGTGCGGGCTGCGAAGCCTCTGATTGGCCCTCTTTTTTTTTCAAAGTTAAAAAAAATAATAAGATAATGTAAAGAACACATGGGTTATCGAGCCAACTGTGATACTCTGTTGCTGATGCTCTAAGCAAATCAACAATTGTTGACGGGAATATCCGACATTGAGGAAACGAGTTCAATTTCTCTTTCTATAATTATCATCAATGGTTGAGAATAGTAATTAAGTGAAGCTATTTAGTAATGGTTTGATTCAATTTTTTTTGTTTGATTAATTCGATGTAATCAAAACTTTATTTCCGCTTTGAGCTATAGATATCTATATAATATCTTTATTTAAAAAAAACAATTGTTCATCAACCACAACGCAAGAGGAATTGGAACAAACTCTCACTCCCTTTTAGCCCCTTCTACTTCAAAACCAAGCTCAAATGCTCGTGTGTTCACTTCATTAACCTCTCAGTTTACATTCGTTTTCATACTTTATATTAATAGTTACTCACTAGGACTGGTGTCCCTCTAATATTGGTGTGTCTTATGTGTGTCCTAGCCTTATCATTTGACTTTCTTTTTTGTCCCCTCTCGTAATATATCTTGTGCTATTGTTTTGTGTTGGACGGATTTAATACGAACAAGTGTCGTTACTCATTACGGAGGTGTATTATCATAAAATAGAAGTAATTTCATTTATTCGTATTTTGTAGATTAATCGATAGTCAAGCAAATAGTATTATGACTTGGATACATGATTGATTGGACTTTGTTTTCTATTAGTTTAATCTGTCGTGGTGAGGTGAGGGCCACCATGAGGGCGAGGTTCCAAATTAAGACCAATGGCGTTTCAGTGTTTTTTTTTTTTGAGCAAGGCGTTTCAGTGTTTTTAAAATATTACAACACACGAAAAACGTTGCTGTTTTCTACAGAAGTAAAATATTCGTAATTACTTTTCGTCTCTCAATATTTAATTAAGCGGAATCTTCTCGTGTTAATTATAATTAATTTCTTTGTCTGATTGAAACATAAATTTAAATTATAGTCCCTTAGTTTCATCAAATAATATAAAACCCACCAAATCCATGGAATGTTTTACCTAAAGGTCCTAAACTACATTCCCCCCCCCCCCCCAAAAAATTTTCCAAAGTAATTCTATAGAAAATATATAATAGGTAGTTCTCTTTTATTTGGTTTAAATAGGTACATAATCGTAGAATTAGTAAATACTTCTATTGTATAAAGTTCATCTGAAGCTCATACGAGGGCGTTCATGTAGCAAAATAAAATTATGGGCTAATTTGTGAAAATAAATAATATGAAGTGGCAAAACCTTGGAAAAATAGCATAAATAACGACGACCACTCACACAGCGATGACAGATCACAATCTCTTACTTATTCTTCGCCGGTGAAATCTTCGATCACGACAAAAATAATGGGTACTGAAGCAAACGGCTCATCTTCATCTCTCAACTTCTTAATCTACGGCCGAACAGGCTGGATCGGCGGTGTTCTCGGCAAGCTCTGCGAAGCTCAGGGAATCCCATACACCTACGGTTCGGGCCGGCTCGAGGATCGCCGGTCGCTCATCGCCGATCTTGATTCCGTCAACCCGAGCCATGTTTTCAACGCCGCCGGAGTCACCGGACGACCGAACGTGGACTGGTGCGAGTCCCACAAGGTGGAGACCATCCGTACGAACGTTGTCGGAACCTTGACTCTGGCCGACGTTTGCAGGGAGAGAGGCCTCGTGCTGATCAACTACGCCACCGGTTGTATATTCGAGTACGATTCGGGTCATCCTCTCGGGTCGGGTCTCGGGTTTAAAGAAGAGGACACACCTAACTTCACCGGTTCCTTCTACTCCAAGACAAAGGCTATGGTCAGAAACTTCTTTCACTTCAGATTGGTCCGGTTTAGTCCGGTTTAATTCAAATGATATAGGTCTAATCATTGGTTTATGTAATAGGTAGAGGAACTGCTCAAGAACTATGAGAACGTATGCACGCTCCGTGTAAGGATGCCTATCTCATCAGATCTCTCGAACCCGAGAAACTTCATCACCAAGATAACTCGGTATGAGAAAGTCGTGGACATACCGAACTCGATGACGATCCTCGATGAGCTTCTCCCTATCTCTCTCGAGATGGCGAAGAGGAACCTAACTGGGATATGGAACTTCACTAATCCGGGGGTGGTGAGCCACAATGAGATACTAGAGATGTATAAAGAGTTTGTCGATCCGAGTTTCACTTGGAAGAACTTCACGTTGGAAGAACAGGCGAAAGTGATTGTAGCTCCGAGGAGTAACAATGAGCTTGATGCCACTAAGTTGAAAACAGAGTTTCCGGAGTTGTTGTCTATAAAGGAATCTCTTGTTAAGTTTGTCTTCGAACCAAATAAGAAGACAGAGATCAAAGGTTGATAAATGGACTTTAGAGTCTTTAAACCAAGATTCCAACTAGGAAGCTTTTGAAAATCGAATAAAAGGGTCTAAATTTTTTTTTGGGTTTGTGGTGAAAGTTGTTTTTTGTGTTCTTGTTGTTGATTTATGATTTGGTTTGTAATCCATATGTTGTCAATGTGCTCTGCTATGTAGTTCTTAACCCTCTTTTTTTTCTTGCAAATTTTTGTATTGTTTTAAACAAAAATCCCATTGCAAATAAATTTCGGCATCTTAAGTTGCTCATACCTTTTAGTAATATGAGAATTAAATTGGTTGTTCAAAAAAAAAAGAGAATTAAATTGATATACGTAAATTCCTCTTTTCCAGATTAGTATAGTTATTCGATTGTTGCTTCACTTTTCATTTTTCTATTAGAAAAGCTGTTAAAAGTTCGCTTTACTTTTTAAGTAATCAAAGGCATTACGAGTGAATAGCTAATGGTGCTCGTGGAATATATCCTCAACGGCTCCACCATAATAACAGACTGATGATCATAGTGATCTTGTTTCTCAACATAATGGTCATAATTAGTTCGTATTTCTTTGTATGAAATATCATGGTAAAAGCAAGATTCTCAAAATTCAGTATGCCTCTATAGGTTAACCTAATGGTAATGGAGGAAAATAAGATCGTGTATTATATAAAAAGTACCACCAAAACATGTACGCAGCTACTAGATACATTGACTGATAAGATCTTGATTTATTTCATTAGTAGGTAAGGTTTTCACAAAAACCAAATCCTATCCAAAACCCTACTTATTAGCGAGTCTCTCTCTCATGATCTTCACACCCATATACCTGCATGCATATATTATCCAAAAACCATTAGCAATTAGTGGCAAAAAATGTAAACATAATCGATATACATATATGATAGCAAGAATAATTTGTCTTCACCTGCCAAGCATCATAACCGTGGCTTGAGGGTTCGTACCAGGACAATAACCAACGGTCGACATATCAATGACCCTGAGCCGGTCGATACCAATAACCTTATAATCCCCATCGACGACTCTACCAACAACACATCCTCCATGGTAATGCCAAATTGTTGTAACTGTATGTTGGCAAAATTCCTCAGCTGATGGAGGCAACGAGGCTCCAGGACCGCTGCGAGGTGGCCTAAGATTTACTGGAGTACTTGCCGTAAGGTTAAGCAGATACTCAAAAGACATATCCGCATACTTGTACCGTTCAAACGCCTTAGATTCCACAACTCTCTCTATGGTTTGGATCCCTCGAACGCATCGTTTTAGATCGTCCGGGTGTTGGAAATAGTTGAACGTCACAACTGGGTTATCATTCGGGTTTCGGGTTCGGAGCTCCAAATGACCCGTTGATAGCGGGCCCATTACTTTCTCTAAAATGAAGCCTCCTTGAAAAGGTTGGGCTGATGATAATTTCATTGAATTTGACTCTAATAACGTTGCCTTTGGAGAAAACATCGCATAGTAGTCTCTAGCGGAGGAACCACTACCTCCTCCACCACCAAAATTCTCACCACCGGCAGCCTCAACGTATGTTCCTTCGCCAGTAATTCCAACCACCTCGATGAGTGAGACTTCGACAGGGACCGGAGAAGGGATGAACACAGCGTTCATAGGGTTGTCGTGCATCCCTTGACCCACATGAGGCTGGTCCATCACCACCGTAATGTTTTGGGCTTGTAATTGAGCTGATGGACCGACGCCGCTTAGCATAAGGAGTTGTGGGCTCCCTAGGGTTCCGGCCGACACGATGATCTCATTAAATGAGCCTTCCTTTAGGTAAGCTCGGTGGGGTTGACCTGTCCGGTCCCGGTACACAACTCCATTGGCTATGGGCTTGGTGGTACCTTAAACGTGTATATTAATCACCATAAAAGTATGTATATAATGGAACAAAATTTAGCTTCACCCCCTAAGGTGAATCTCTACATTCACCCACCAATAGGATAATGTGATAAATTCAACCAAATTTGATAAATTCAACCAAATTTTTATGTAATGTAATCTTACATACTACATTAAGTCATTAAGTACGTACCTCGTGTCCGAAACAAGATCCGGTGGACAGTAGCATGCAAAAGGACGGTAATACCCTCGGGATTAGCGTACTCTAGCAAATCGGCGGCGGTGTGTCTATGGCCGTTCTGATCAAAAATAGTACCGCCAAATTTTGTGCCATTGATGTGATCATAAGAGAAGCCATTGTTAGGGACGATTCCAACCTCCAGTAAGCCATCTCTGACGGCTGTTTGCCACCGTCCCATCGGCGGCTGAAACGCCACTTTGGCTTCTACCCAACTGTACGACTCATTCGCTAGCCTTCCGTCCCAACCCATGTTTCTAGCAACATTTCAATTCGTGCTAATTAATTATAATAACCTCGACGCACCAAACGCAACAACAGATAATAAATATTCTACTTTTGTACTATGAGCAACCCTAGCAGATTTTAATAATGTTTATATATACTCCAATTTTCTCTACATATTTTTGTAAATTTTCAGTGTCCTACATATATTAATGTCTCTAGCTAGTAGATCGATATACATGTACGTATGCACTAACCTAACGTATTTGGTTCCAGCACGTGTGTAGAAGCCGGCGTTGAGAGCGCTTCCGCCGCCGAGAACTCGAGCACGTGCGTTAATAACACCATCCTCGGATATGAAACGCTGAGACGGTGAGGCCTCGGACAAATCAGAGAGAGCGGCTCCGAAAGCCGAGAGTCTTGTGATGTTTGGGTTGTTGTATGGTGCGCCACCGCGTTCGAGTAGCAAGACGCTAGCGTTTTGAGACAACGTTGCGGCTAGAGGGCATCCGGCAGTCCCGCCACCGATGATGATGTAGTCGTAGTACGACGTCGCTGGAGTCCCTGTCGCGTCGCGCATGAAGGAGTAGTTTGGAGTTGCGATAGAAAGGTAAAACTCTAACTTCATACTGACGTACATAAAATTATAAATAAGACTAGATAATAATGCATGTATATTAATTAGTTACCTTTGTCAGAAGAACAAATTTGAGAATGGAGGAAAAGAGAAAGAGCAAAGAAAATCTACATGACCAAAATCTATCCATCGTGAAATTAGAACAAATATTTAGAATTCAACTCTTGTCACTTTGTATATATATGTATGGGTATTCTTATGAAGGTTTGTGATAACCTATGGTTGAAATAAAAGTTTCTATCCTTTCGTTATATATATATATATATATATATATATATATATATTTTATACATATAGCTAGAGGCAACATAAGAGTTCACCTAATTATGGGGAAACACAACACCAAGTTATGTCTATTTTTATGGGAACGTGTCAAACTAAGAAGAAGCAGATAAAATAGTCTAAAAAGATTAAATCGTAACAATCTAAAGAAAATGCAACGTAGATGTAGTATCATAGGAGAAGAAACTAAATGCACCGATAAAACTTATAGGAAATGCACTACAGAAATTGTGACCTCAACCTATCTCTCTTGGGCATGAATAAAGTAATCTGCAAATATAAATTTGTAAGAATTATTTATGAGATGTTTTAATGACCAACGCGCATTAATAGACCTTTGGTTGCAGCCCGGTATATTAGGTGGAAATAATGAGCATAGTTTCGATTTAAATGAGAGAGAAATTTCATTACTGATCATCGTTTTAAATAATTTTGACAGTCAATTGAATATGCAGACGTTCACTTTTTTTGTGGTGTTATTTAGTGACGAGTATTTTAAATATGTTTGTACTTGCTTCACAAGAACTAACCTTAACTGGAAAATGAATTATGTTCAGCTTATTTTATGATTCTATATGTTGGTTTTGCATTTCTATCAATTTCTTTACCGGTGTTTCCACTGGAACATATTGATTGAATCACCAAAATCCACTCTGTGAAAGAGCTGACAAATAATTATAATGGGCATCTTGCACGCATATTCAGGGGCGGATAGGATCAAAATCAGATGAAGGCAGACACACAACTTTTCATTATACATATTTTTTAATTGGGGATACTTTTACAAATATCAAGCTAATTCTTAAAGAAATTTAAAAAAATAGATGGGGGCACGTGACCCCGTAGCCCTCTGTGTCCGTCCGCCCTGCGCATATTCCCAAGGCTCCATTACCTAGCTAGATTGTCACTCGTCTGCTAGAACAAATTGAAGAGACTCGTATGGTATGAGCATATACTTATTCTCTGTACACATCTGATTTTGGTTCTGTATTGTCTTTGTTTTGTAGTAAAATATTTTCATGGAACTGCCCTCAGCTGTAAAAAAAAACAATTGCGTCTGCCGGGAGTCGAACCCGGGTCTATTGCTTGGAAGGCAATTATCCTAACCGTTGGACTACAGACGCTGAACGACTGGTTTTTTGGTATTTGTTTATTCATATTAAATACACTAACTATACGATTGGTTCTTTGGTATTTGTTTATTCGTATTAAATACACTAACTATTTGGGTTTTGATTATTGCATCAACACATTGCCACCAGAATAGAAAAGCCAACCATCCTTTGCGAGTACTCTGGTAGCTACGTTCTTGAAAAGCAAGTACTATCCTAACTCAGACTTCTTGTCAGCTGGCTTGGGAAGCAAACCATCCTTTACGTGGAGAAGTATTATAGTGGGTAGAGACCTGCTGAAGATAGGACTGGAAAAGAAGATTGGAGATGGAAACAGAACATGGGTATGGCTAGATAAATGGGTTCACGACCCTATATTAGGGATGAGAGCACCTTGGATCAAAAACAACACTTTTGATGTCAATCTTAAGGCCCACTCCCTGATCAACCTATCCACTAGGAGATGGAACACTGAGCTACTCCGAGAAATATTTGTGCCAGAAGATGTGAGACTCATACTGGAGAATCAGCCGGTGACATCTAGACCAGATGGGTTTGTGTGGACACAAACGAGAAGTGGCAATTTTACGGTTAGCTCGGCGTATAAATTAGCCCAAGAGATGAAGATCAAGGAACTGTACCCTGAGGTGTTGATGCAGCCATCAATTAACTCGATAAAAGAGAGAGTGTGGAAGATCACTACGGCTCCCAAAATCAGAACCTTCATTTGGAAAGCTCTCAGTGAGGCACTCCCGGTGGTGGACCTGATTTCCAAAAGAGGGTTGTCAATCGACAGCAGATGTCAGGTTTGTGGACTGGAAGGGGAATCGATACATCATGTGCTGTTTGATTGTGATCCAGCGAGGCAAACATGGGCTCTCTTTGGAATCCCTCACCCGCAATTTGGCTTCCAAAATGGCACCATCTTCTCAAATATTAACTACCTTCTCAATGTTAAAACGAGTAACAGAGAGGTAGCTGATGAGAAAAGAGCTTGGCCTTGGGTACTATAGTTTATCTGGAAAAGCAGAAATGATCTCCTGTTTAATGGCAGAAGATGGGAGCCGGAGGAGATTAAAGAGAAAGCTATTTTGGATGCTGAGGAATGGTTTCTTGCACAAGAAGTGGAAGAAGAAACAGTCAAGAAGGAGTTACGAAGTGCAAGCAGACCAAAGCGCAGATGGACACCACCGCCTCAAGGATGGCTGAACTGTAACATAGCATTTGAATGGAATAAAAAATTCAAAGCTATTAGGAGTTGCTTGGGTGGTAAGAAACCACAGAGGAGTGGTCCTGTTACACAGCAGAAGAGCTTTTGCAAGCATAAACAGTCTGGAGGATGCTAGATTTGAAACTCTTTTGTGGGCTGTTGAGAGTATGACTAGCCTTCGCTATAACAGGGTTGTGTTCTCAGGTGATTTTAAAGAGATGTTCCTGGCGCTGCAAAAGCCTCACCAATGGCCGGCGTTGGGTTTCAGGTGGAGGAAGTGGTAAGAAAACTCAGACTGATGGAAGAGTTTTAACTAAAACATGTGAGGATTGAGGAAAACAGAGGAGCAACGATCATTGCACAAAGTGTCACGAGAGAGGGGAGAGTGAACTCGTATGTAGCTGCTGGTCCCCCAATGTGGCTTTTTGAACTTTTTGTGAATGAAAGTAGGTTCCTCTGATTTTTTTTCCTTCGAAGAGAGAGGATGGATTGGATGAGCTATGTTAGGTTCTCTATTCTGAAACAGAGGAGAGTCGTATGCTTTTTGTCTCCTTTTGTTTAGTTTCTGTTTTAACGAATCTTAAAACAGTGTGGGAGGTTCTGTAGGGCGTTTGGTTTTGTACCTCTTTGTCACTTGCATTTTAATATATGAAGCTTTGAAGGAAAAAAAAAGAAAAGAAAAGCCAACTAAACTGAAATAATGACAAACCCAAACAATTTCTTTACATTCGTATTAACTGTTAATGTTTCAAATTGAATTGCCGAATTTTTAATTGGCCTATACTTTGTGCATGGATTCATAAAGCCCAACCATTTTTATAAAACCTTTTAAAGTATAATACAATCCGTCACGAACCTTCGAACTCAAGCAGAGGATCTAATACTAGGAAAATCTTACAATTTATCTCACACACTATTGGTCTACTGCTCATGTACACACTGACACACAAATACGGTAACATACATTTAAATATATGCGTATACATCCGGTTAATAATTGTAACTCCACAGTGACATATCTTGGTAAGACATCTCCTCTTCCATGTAAGTGTTAGAAGTCATGCCTTCCATGTACGATCGCGGCGGCGACATCAACGGCTCCGTCGCGAGTCTCATCATCGTCGTCGAAACTTCTTCCTCTCCCTGTTCCACATATCCATACAAATTCCTCTCCTCCGATCCCGAACCAGAACCGAAACCCATGTCCACCTCATCGCCGTAAGAGGGCAAAACCGTAATTCCACTATCGTATTCCGTCGGCCTGAACATCTCCGCCGCTTCCGCCGCGACTCTCCTGATGACATCGGGATCGGTTGATTCCGGCGCCGGTAGCCGCCATGCGGAGTCGGCGAAATTCAAACACGCGGATCTCCCGCGCAGAGCAAGAACCGCCACGTCGTGAGCTCGCGCCGCCATATCGGCCGTGGGATAGGTCCCGAGCCAAATGCGGCGTTGGTGAATCGGCTCTCGGACTTCGCAGACCCATTTGTCGCCGTTCCTACGCCGTATTCCTCTGTAAACTGGGTGACGTGTCTCCTTGAACACTCTCCTTCCCGCACGCCTCTTCGGCGTCATCTCCGCCAGCATTATCTCATCGTTATTATCCATTAGAAAAAGAAGAAAAAAAATAACTCCGCCTTAACTTCTAGAAAGTGAAAATACTGTTAAAAACCAAACTATCTCACTGGATACTGTAAGAACAGATGTACGTTTCGATTCTTGTAAGGATAAGGTACAAATAGTTTGAAGATTGTTCGAATAAAAAGCTTTTTTTGTTTTGTTTTGTTTTGTTTTGTTTTGTGTAAGTTATGCTCTGTTTTGTTTTTCGGTTGGGAGTTATGAAGCAGAGAAGAGGGGGAATATATAGGCTACGGTGATGGGACCCACATAGTGCGATCTCTACGCGCGTAACACACCGTTAACAGCCTGTTAAGTGTTAGCTTGAACCCATTATAACCATATCGGTCTGGGACCCTCTTACTTAATTAAGAAATACCTAATCTGATTTTTCTGATTCTATAATTTATAAAATGAAAATTATGTATGGTTTACATCAAAAATACCGTTACTAGTACGACAAATACGATATATTTTGAAGTTTTAGAATCTAATCTAGTAAAACCTACTAAATCATTTAGGATATATTACTAATTTTAGTATAAACGTTTCTCTCAACCTTAGTTTTGCTGTATTTTTAGTATTTGTAGATTATATACGCCAATATCAATTTATTAAAAGTTTCCGTTAGTATAATAATAGGCAAAAGCAGTAGTCCTTATTCCTTAATCCTAAAAAGGAGACATTTATTTTTCTGTTAATTCTGTTAATAAGATAAATAAATATTTGTTTAAATATAGTTTTTTCTATAGCTATAACAAATATAACTCTAGTTTGTGAATATATTATAAAAAGTTACATATAATATTTCTCGGTATAAATGCAGTATATAGGCTCAAGCTGGTAATCTAGAAATATTAAAAATGGTAGTAAATGGCGGATGAAATATATAATTAAAAATAAATAGATTGTTATTAAAAAAATTAAAATAAATAGATTAAAAACACTCGCCTGGTTAATCTAGGTTTTTCTTTTGGTAAAAATGTAAACTGGTTAATCTAGTTGGTTGCCATTTAATAGAGTGAAAATCTCATAAAAGAAAAATACAAGTTTTAAGGTCCGTTTAAATCCACATAAACTATGTGCCGAATAGGTACGGCTGCCCCTTGATTTAAGAGATGGGCTGCCCTTAAGAGATTAGTGTGGTTTAAAACATTCTTGGAATCTTTGATCAAACAGAATAATTTTGCTTATTATTTTTTATTATAAGAATCTGGAAGTTGGGTCCAGCACGTTGGACAAAAATTTCTCAAAAAAGAAGATATTATTTCTATATCTGTTTTGTTGATATGGAACACGTGACACTTTTCCATATTAAGTAAATTAGATGTGAGTAACACGTGGGATTTCCGTGGGAACTATTCCTAAGTACGATGTTACAAATTACGCATAACATGTGCCAATTGATTTACCCTTTATTTTATCACTCAAAATACTTTAATGTAAATTTCAGCTAATGTGAAATATAAACCTATTTATTTGTGGTTTATTTTATAGTTTTATAGTAAAACGTTAGTTAAAATCCATGCTGATCCATGAGTATTAATATCATCATGTCATAGAAGTCTATAGTAGTGACCAACGAAGAATTCAAAGTAAAGCCTAACCTCGATCTATGAGTTGATGTATATGGATTTTTCACTATTCGAAATTCCACCACTATATCAGTACTACTCCATAAATATATATAGTTGCTCAAAAATATATATACAGTTGCTCAAAAAAAGTTATAGTTAGATTAAAAATGTATATTTAAACGTATCATCGTTTTATTGATAGTTTGCATGACTAAATCCGAATTTTGTATTGTAATGAAAATCAACTTAGCAAGTAAAAGGTCCTTACATTCAACAAGGAATCGATCTCAGACCTATCTATTCATCTGGTTTGATAGGTTTCAAAGATAAGGCATCAAGAAAAGAAAGATTGCTTCAACTGTGTTTCATGATTATGCATTTCTAAAGTTATATCTTGTTGTTTAAATGTTGTAAAAACTCTACTTTCAGAAATGGTATCGGAAATTAAAAGTTAAAGAAAAAAAAAAAAAAAAAAAAAAAAAAAAACTTAGCAAGTAAAAATTTAACATAAAGTTTGTAGTCAAACATAAAATTGGTAGTTTCGCAGGCTTCTAACCCGCCGATATACATTTTTTTATATACATGCCTAACCACTTGATTCAGACTGTTCCAACTAATTTAAACTCACAACTCTCTTGGGATTACATTTTGAAAACTTTTGTCTATTATTTATCCTTTACTAATATCTAATGTGGTTTTTTGCTATTTTCATTACAACCAGTTCGGTTTAATAATAAATAGTAACGTACAATGATGAGTGACGAGTTTGATGACGATGACCTTAAATGTTTAATATGGGTAATAATACACAAGAAAATGTTGAAATAAATATATATATAAACAATAGCATAAAGTGCTAAGCTTTACAGACAAGAAGACATGTAGGCCAATAAAGAATTAAGGCTTCAAGCTGTCTCGTGAGTGTCCCATGCGCGTGTACTTCATTAATCCTTCTCGAGTCTAGCTCTCTCTCTCTATCTCCTAATTCTTGTCTGAAGCAGTTGGTGAACATTTTTAATATGCACTTATAGCCAATTATATGTCAATCCCGTGTATTAATATTTTACGAAACCTTATAAAACTAAACATGTCTTTTTGCATTACTCTTAATCAAGAGATCATCAGATATACAGTATATCGGCAATACAAACAGTAATGTTAAATAAATTCCAAGTCGCTGAAAAGTAAGATACTTTATTAGAGTCCAGGATGAGTTTAACATATAACAACATCAAAATTTTAGATTCTGAGGAAAACGGGTAGGTTGCAAATTATTTTCTCATGGCGTCTGCCGTCTGGCATTGTAAATTTTCGAATTCAGCACCAAATGAATTGTGGTTAAATGAAAACTATAATACAGTATATACTAAGAAAAATGGCATGTCAAACACAATTGCGGTTTGCTAATACGTCTTCCATGTTTACATGTGGCATCTCTTTGAGTATAGCAGATCGTATAGTACATTACC
This sequence comes from Raphanus sativus, assembly GCF_000801105.2. NCBI lineage: Eukaryota > Viridiplantae > Streptophyta > Magnoliopsida > Brassicales > Brassicaceae > Raphanus > Raphanus sativus. The sequence goes on along the minus strand of NC_079511.1, from coordinate 5,547,234 downwards.
ATATCAAACTAAATGAATAAGCCAAAAGTTTCTCGCACACCATAAGTAATCATCAAACTAGGTTTTTACATTATTCACACATTTATACTCAAATTCTATATATAACTGCAGATCCTATATCAGTATAAAGAACTATTAAAAACCAGATTTTATAAGCATCACAAATACATGAAAAATAAAACGAATAAAAATATGTATCAAAAGCCCAGAGAGAAACAAGAACCGGATCGGTTTGTTTTCAATGTTACAGATAAGAAGAGAAACAATTTATTCTTCTTTACGTGGCTTTGGTCGAGAGGGTTTCGCAGGAACAACGTAACTGAGCAGAATCAACGCAACAGGTATGATTGTTCCAATGTAATATACGCTCCCGTATGCAGTGAGCGTTTCGTGCAAGCTTAAAACCTGAGAGATCGCGTTTTTTAAAAAAAAATGGCGTTAGAGTGAACCACAAGTGTGACGGAAGAGAGAAAATAAAGGCTAGTGGCATTACCATGAAACCGACGGCTGAGTAGTTGAGAACCAAAACAGTGTAAAGAAAGTTGATGAACACCATGATACTTCTCAGCATTGCTAGTTTCGGACTGATAGCTTGTTGCCATCGGTAAATAACTGCAGAGAACACAGATGTAGTAGATCAAGAAGAAGAAGAGATGCCACCTAGAAAAAAAGAGTGAAACTAACCTCTTGAGCCAGCGATCATCAAAGCTGACTGAACAAAGAACATCATGTAACCAGGATACAGTCCCTGCAACTCGGATTAGATGCTGTTAGTTAGTTCTTCTTAACATCATTGGAATCAACTGACAAAGGGAGTATATGAAAGAAAGCACTCACATGCCAAACCGCACTAACGGTTTGTGTAGCTAGTAACTGGAAGAAACCTGCCTTCTTCCCACTCCTGACAAGTCTCTCATACACGTCTGTATGTCAAAACAACGCAAAAAAATAAGTGGATAGTTGTAGTAGTCTCTCATGTAAGTTCACTCTTCTGATATATACACTTACAGTGACGGAGCCAGGTGCTGACTTGTATGTTCCACACAAGGGGAATCTGAACAGCGCTCTTAGCAAGCTCAACACCGAGGATGTCAACGTTCTTGGCACGGTCCCATTTGGGTTTCGGCGAAGCATCATCATCAGTCCAGCCACTGAAACCCAAACCAGAGATGATGATAGAAGCCTCTGAGATGGACCAGATGAAGTAATACTTCCAGCGAGCCGTTTGTCCCGCCATGTACTGGTAACCAAACTTCTTAAAAAAACCCCATTCTTGGTACACTGGTTCAGTGAACCGAGTCAACGGGAACTGAGGTACTAGATAGAGATACAGAGCCATGCAGATCCCAGCTTGGAAGATAGCTCGGAGTGTAGCTAAATAAGGTGACGGCTGCTTTCTTTTCTCGGAAGTATCCCAAATCTAAGACAAAACACAAAAGTTTTAGAATTTTTGACAGAGAGTTAGTCAAATCAAGACAAAGAAGAAGAAGAAGAAGGCTTACTCCTTTTCCCTCAGTCCATTGGAGATAATCTTTCATTTCGTAAACAGGACCAGCGAAATGACTACCGCAACAGAGACAGTAACCAAAGTACTCGATCAAAGACGGCATCTGAATCAGTCTGTTCTTCTTCTGAGCTTCACGTAGACTTCCTTCTTCCTTCAACATCCCATCATTGTAGTTAATGGCACAGGAGATGACTTTCAGCGTTAACACCATCAACGCTCCTAAATGTGGGAATAAAAATCACAACTTTTCATCAAGCAAAGCAAAACATAAAAAAGGAAGGATCTTTAATTAGTTGTTATTACCAGTGGAGTCAATGCCTCCTTCTTTCCACGCATCACCACTCATGTAAAACACATGACTAACACAACACAAAATCAAATCATCATGCTACAGGAAGAAGCTTTTGATGATTTAAAGCATCAAAATATTCAAAACCGTTACCAGGCGATGAGATAAGCGAAGCCGAGGAAGAAAGTGATGATTCCACACTTTGGTCGATACATGGCCATGGAGGCGTATCCGATCGTCATCGGGACGAGGAAGTGGAGATTGGAGGAGAAGCCGAAGGAGAGGTAGGAGAGGAGAACGCCCGAGGCGGCGGCGTAGAGGTGCTTGCCGAGTCGACTCGGGACGACTCGCCAGAAGAAGGAGACGGGGATCGTGGCGACGAAGCAGAGGAGGAAACGGAGGACGGCCACCGATACGCCGATCGAAGCAGCCATCGAATTCATGTCCATCGATGATATCATCGTTCGTTGCTGAGATTGAAACTCCACTCGGACTGAGTCACACCCACCGAGTCGCTCCGGTCGAGGATTTGCTTCCTTTGTTCGGTTCTTTCACGAAACGAAAGGATCAATTTTTCTTTCTACATGTAATAAACCGATCGGTATACTTTCTCAATACTCGATTGAATCCCGATCGGTTCGGTTCAGTTCAATTAACTCATAGCCCAGACTTGACCAGTTCTTTGACGTTTCACCTAATCTAGTAAGTCAATTGGCTTAAAACCTCCAAAACATGATGAAATTAGCAAACTATCTATGATGAGACACGTATATAACTATCAACAAAGGTATTATGGTGTGGGATTTAGGATATTGACTTAATTAGGGAAATTAATCATGATTTTAAAACAATTACGGTACAATTAGGGAAATTACGGTACAATTAGGGTATTGATTTAATTAAGGAAATTAATCATGATTTTAGGAGATTGAGTTAATTAGAGAAATTAACAATGATTTTAAAACTACCTATGATTTTAGAACAATTAGGGAAATGATTTTACAACAATCACTAGATTCTGATCTGCAATCAAAAATGTGGATATATATATATATATATATATATATATATTTTTTTTTTTTTTGAAAATTTCAACTTTTATATTTAGGTATAGCTGAAAAATTAATATGGATCTTATATATGATAAATATTGTCAATTAATTACTAAAAATATGAATTATAAATAATTGAACCACACATTTATCAACTAGTCATGCTGGTATTTTAATAAAACAGATGAAATAACATAAAAATTACAGAAAAAAATAATTGAGTATTTGTTTCTTTATTTTAGAATGAAGAAATTTGTATTAAGAAATTTATTAGGATAGTCCTAAACTTTTTTTGTCATAAATATAATATAGTCTCTAATAGTCAAAATAATCAAAATCCCCTATATATTATTTTAGGAGCACTAAAAGAAAATAACCTCAAGTTGATGTGTTATTTACACAATGTCATTTCTTAGGTGGCATTCTCACATTCACTCTTACCCACTTCTTTTAAAAACCCTTTCATTACTAGAAAAATTACATTGTTTTGTCATTGTCAAATCTGTTCAAATTGTGTTATAACACATGATAAATTGCTACAATCATTAAACATAATAATAGATGATTAATTTTTCAATCAATCATTTATGTTATGATATTGTTTTCCATATATAACAAAGTCACAAAGTTAAGTAGTTTCCATAGTAATTCATTTCGTTTAATGGTCTGAGAATTTGGATTGACCAAATTAACTTGCATAAGTTTCATTGGCGATGACCATAATATATTGTTCAATGTTATGTTTTTTTTGTAAACAATCGATTAATACTTTTGGTTTTGTCCATGACAAAAGTCAAATAGAAAAAATCATACGTAATAACATTATAACGTAATAACATTATATATTATATTTCATTAAATTATATATGAATTTTATCTGATTAATAACTTATAGTATATATGATGTTAAATACCGTATATTGATCCACTTCTTTATATATATTAAAAAAAGAAGCTACAATATACATTACTAATTTTTTTGTAAGTTTTTTTAATATATTGAGAATCTAAATTAGAAGATATATTTGACGAGATCTCTTGAATCCCTTAACTCAAGCACCAATTTTTTTGACTAAACAATCAACATAAATGTTGATAGACCAAATTATGATTCAATAAAAATTTGTCGCTTCTTTAATATTGTCAAATCTCATAGTCAATATTATTTTCTATTTGTTTCTTCTTTAATTGTAAGACTTTCCAATTTTTTAAATTTTTAATAAAAATTAGGGATTGTTAGTATTAAATTTAAGAGAGAATTTTCGTTTTGTTTTGAAATTAAGTGGAACTAACCCTAACTGTAGGGTATACTATATATAAATCAAGTGAACTTTACTCTATAGTTTCACAACCTACAAGGATTAAGACTAGAAAAATAAAATGCTACGAATTTCATCTCTCACTTGAAGTCAAAGAAATCAATGTTGTAGATTAAAGTGAAAATCATTAAACTTTGAAAGTCATACTCGGCTGCTGGTGAAGAGACCATTGAAATAGATTTCGTAGATGCAAAAATTACTTGGTGTTAGTCTTTATATTTTGTTCTCAACTACTATTATGTGTTTCAGCTAATGCTATAGTTTTTTTTTATTTTATTTTTCATGGAGATAAAATACATGTAACTATTAAGAAAGATTTAGTTTCACAATTTGATCATTTACTGAAACATGGGTGTTCTAAGCTTTTGTTTAACTTTTCTTTTACACTCTCTTACGGCACTATTGACAACGGTTTTTTAGCAATTTTTAATCAAATTATGTTTTGTTATATTTTGTTTCTGCATGGTTTTATTTGTCTATTTCATATGTTTCGTTTCATCTTTTATTTACGATTTTTAATGATAACAATTATATATTATATATCTATGTTTTATTTTATTTTAAATCATAATTTATCTTTTATTAATATCCACTTACTCTTATTGATTCACTTCCACGATATATGTTCCAAGTAAACTTTCAAAACGAATACACAAGTTTAAAAATAAAATTCACATACAGTGTAATTTGTTTTTATGATTTTACATGTATAATATCTATTTGATTCAATTTGATCATCTCTTAAAATCTATTCATTCCGCGCTGGGCGCGGGTTATCACCTAGTGTTTTATTAAAAAGGTAAATATATACGTATACCCTATGATTAACTAAAAACAATTTCGGTTACAAAAAAAAAAGGAAATGAAAAACAATATGTACACTTTATGTTTATGCATATAATATCATAAAAATAGATTATAACCATATCTAGAATGTGTAACGTTAGAAATCCCACTATACATTGTGAATTGACTAGGATTAATTACCTACAATACTATTATACTATAGCATATCAAAACTAATTTATTACTAAATATGAAAATGTTGACTATAGTTAACACAATGATACAACACAGTCCCTATATATATATATACAAACTCTGGTAACCTAGTTTCACGAACCAATATTCAGACTCAACGAACACTTTCAGTCAGCTTTGATAATATTCTTTATACAAATATCTTTGTATCCACAAGAAAATATGGAGACCAAAATAATCGCGATGTTAGTAGCGATAATGGGAAGCCTTTTGGTCGAGACAGAGGCTATGAATTTTCTAGAATGTGTCAAAGAGTGTACTTCGACTTGTGGTTCAAACGGATTAAGCACATTGACATGTCCTTTCACGTGTCTCACGATTTGTATACATCCGCCAGATCTTCAGGAAACTGACCAGACTGATTATTTTTGCAAACTTGGATGTGCTACCAGTCGTTGTGTTCCATCCTCCTCGATCAAAGATAAGTGTAAGTTTTATATTCTTATGTATACACTTTAATCATGTGGATCTGAGTATGTTAAGTAGATTTTTTAGTCATTTGAGTTAATTTTATCCTAATTAACTTTCTTATGGATTTTTGTTTTGTTATAAGCAGATCACGCAGAGAAAGTTTCAGTATGTGTGGATTCATGCTCAGATATGTGCTCTAAAAAGAACTAAATCCTACATTAATTTGTTTTCGTTCTTTGTAAACTAGCTAGTGTCTAATAAAAAGACATTATATTATATGGTCTGGTAATTTTTGGTTACAAATATCGTGTGGTGATACGAAAAGAAGGATCAATTTTTTTTGTTTCTACCTGTAACAGACCGATCGATACACTTTGTTCAATACTCGATTGAACTCGGTTCGGTTCGATTAACTCATTGCCAAGCCTTGGCCAATTCTCTCACGGTTTCACAATCTAATTATATAGTTACTATAGATACACATAATGAAACCATGATTTTTTAACAATTATGAAGTAATAAAATTTATGGAAAAATTAATGATTTGCTTATTTGTTTCAGAATGAATGAATTTGTATCTTGTAATATTTTAAATATTGAATTTGTAATTTGAATAAACCATATGCACCATATCTAGTACAAATAAATTACATTCATGCATGTATGTAAGTAAACTGTGTTTATTAAACAAAGTTTTTTACAAGCCACGCATAAATAGTTTAATAGTAAGCGGACTCTGGTGAGATAAGCGAATTGGATTTGAAATCTCTACAATATTAAACATATGTGGTTACAGGGATAAATGACAATGCTTTAAGTCTTCTTTGAATACCGGAAAAAAACTATTCATTTGTAGACTGCACCTCCTCCTTAAAATTAGTATGAATCTTTTCATAGGTTTTGGATACCTCCAATTTAAATAAAAATAAAAAATTAATATGTATATCTTAAATTTTGGAAAAATATATATTTTGATTTCAGAAAACAAATAAATATAAAGATCTCCAAATTGTAAATGTACAATTGAAGATCTACACATCATGGTAGTGTAATCTGTTTGTTGGTTGTGTATATGTTACCCAAAATGAAAATTCATCCCTATATAAAATAAACCTTGTTAACACAACCAACATTCACAACTAACAAACAATTTCATCTATTAAAAAAGCTAATTCCCCCCTCAAAAAATGGAGAGCAGAAAAGTGACCATGTTAGTGACAATAATGATAGTTATGATGATTGGAAACCTTTTAGATCAATCGAAGGCTCAAGAATCTTCTTTAGGTCAAAGAGAGGCTGAGAAAATCTCTTTTATGCACTGTTTTCCATCTTGTCTTGCAGAGTGCAAAAGTACTCACCAGTTTCCAGCGTTTCTCAAGTGTCCATTTATATGTCTTAAAACCTGTCTTCATCCAACTACACCATCACCATCACCATCTCCATCACCGTCTCCATCTCCGTCTCCATCTCCATCTCCATCTACTCTTTCAAAGAATTAAAGTCGCTGCCTGTGTTGATTCATGTTCGATTAAGTGTTCCAGCAAAAACTAACTCCTATACAAATTAATATTTAAATAAAAAGATAAGAACACATAGTTTGTATTGATTGAGTTTTCAAATAAAATAATTAGTTTATTATATGGTCTGGTAATTTTTGGTTACAAATATATCAATTGAAAACATCAACTCAAGTCACTGATAAAGAGCCTAACTCAGCGAGGAGAGGATGGGTAGTAAAGTACATAATCAGTCATGCCTCATCACATACCTATGTGTACGCACATGACATATCCAATACAATTAAAGCCACACGTCCATTCAAAACTGTAAAGTGAAAATAATATATGTACACATAAGGTTCATATTAGACTATCCACACTAGTAAGTTTGAATAATAAAATAGCCGTTTGCCGTAAAAAAAAAAACTATCCACACTAGTTTTAAGATTGAAACACCATTCATCTCATCTTTTAACACTCTACATCATTTTTTTCCATTTTATCATTCAACAGACATTCAATTCTTGTCAAATACAATAGTTAAGTTTAATAAATTTCAACACTATATTTTACGAATTAATAATTATTTTTTCTATACTCAAATTAAATAAACTTAGTCTCTATTGATAAAAAATTAAAATGATAAATTTTTGCATTAAAAATTATTTAATTTATGATATGAATATTTGTTTAAAATAATTAAGAGAATGTAAGAATATAAAAAAAACTCAGAAAATGACATGTATCGTTAATGGTCTCCACTTTTTTTCTTATTCAACATGTTGAATATTTTTCAGCACCAATTAATCTACATCATTAAATTTCATTTTCAACATTCTGATAGTAATGATTCAACTGTTGAATCTCTTATTAAACATCTTTATTGTATATAGTCTAACTTCATATCATAAAAATAGATTATAACCACATCTAGATTATATGTGTAACGTCGGAAATCCCAATATTCTAAATGGATGAACTAAGATTAGTTACCTACTATATCATTATACCAGAGCATTTCAAAACTAATTTATTACTCAAATATGAAAATGTTGACTATCATTAACACAAAACTACACAGTCCCTATATATATACACAACCCCTAGTAACCAGTTACACAAACCAACATTCATAATCAACAAACACTTTCAGCCAACTTATATATTAATATTCTTTCTAAAAAAAGGATCTTTGTCCTCCACGAGAAAATATGGAGAACAAAATAATGGTGATCTTAGTGGTGATCATGGGTAGCCTTTTGGTCGAGACAGAGGCTATAAATTTTCAAGAATGTTACAAAGGTTGTACTTTGCTTTGTGGTGCAACTGCAGATGGATTTAAAAAATTGGCATGTCCTTTCACGTGTCTCAAGGAATGTATACATCCTTCTAAGCCAAATCTTCAAGAAATAGACCAGACTGATTATTTTTGCAAACTCGGATGTGTTACCAGTCGTTGTGTTTCATCCTCCTCGGTCAAAGATATGGGTAAGATTTATATTCTTGTGGTATACACTTCAATCATGTGAAGAAGTAAGATGTCTTGGAGTGTTTTAAGTTTTTTTTTTTTATTTTTTTTTTATCATTAAGAGTCTAATTAACTTTCTTATGGATTTTCTTTATCTTTTGTTATGTGCAGATCACGCGGATAAAATTTCGGTATGTGTGGATTCATGCTCAGATATGTGCTCTAACAAGAACTAAAGCCTACGTTAATTTGTTTTCGTTCTTTCTAAATTAATGTCTAATAAAATATATAAAACATGCAATGGTTTGTATCGATCAAGTATTCAAATCTAAAGGAGAACTGATTTATTGATTTGATATATACTGTGTTACAAACAAGTAAATTGACAAAATATCTATCCAAAACAAAGAGTCTAAAATGATAAAGAAAAGGATGTTTAATAACAAATTTTGTAGAAGATTGTCCAATGTGTTTCACGTTTCCATCTAATGTTGTTGCAATAAACTATTGTTGTTAACAATTTGCAATTTCATTGGGAGAAAGTTCTTATGATTAGTTTATCAATATCATGAATCCAAGATATGGAACTGAACTTCATCGTTCTGGTTTATTTCTTTCTCCAATATCCAAGTATTTTGTGTACACATTTTCGTTAGACTATACTCCCTCTGTTTCTATAAGATCCATGTTTTAGATTTTTCACACTTATTAAGAAAAACATAAAATTTTAGTTACCAATACATTGTTTTTATTAATTAACAATTCCCCAAAATTTTGAACCAATAAGATTTTAATAAATACAATTATATTTTTGGAAATATACAATTTTTCATCAATTAATGTCTTGAAAATGTAAAAAATGTATCTTTTTGAAACAAATTTTTTTTCTAAAACATGAATCTTTTAAAAACAGAGGGAGTACATTGTAAATCATGTTTATCTTCGAAGTATGTTGCATGCATCTCTTAATCGCGAGAGCTGGTCATCTCAAAACTGATCGGACTTTGGTAATGGTAATACTGTATTCAGCTAGATTTACAAATAGGTATGATCTCCAAATCGGGATTATACATGGATATATAAAATATTTCTTTTTGTTAATTATCGTATCACCATACGATATTATACCATGATTTGTCGTTGACTAGGATGACTAATAGGTAAAGTTTTCTCAGTTTTTATATACTCTATATGCTGATCTGGTCAATTTGAAAATAAAAACACATTTAATGTTACAAAATAGATTAATTATCATAATGTTTGATCAAAGTTTGGAATGTCTTACTAATATCAGTGACCACATTACGCTTTACATCCATTTTAAACACGTACACTATCAAAGGCATTATCATGAGTCGAGGGGATTGAACACAAAGAAAAAACTCATGGATAACAATGTTATACATATGCCACAACATTGATTGTTCAGACAATTTGTTATTTGCCTGTAAGTAGTGGCCTTGTCGCCCCGGTTAAAAATGACGAGACAGAAAAGGATCAAACACTTGTAGCGTATTCTATTTACATGAAGATACATATCTACAGCAAAGTCAGAAATGTAGAAGGAAAAAACCAGAATCAGATCAAATCCAACTATTAGAGAGAGAGAGAGCTATTACGATGATTTTATGACAGTAACTAAGATCATCATATATCAGGGACAAACCCGTGTGACTTAAAGAGATTTGGACGAGTGAGTGAGTGAAGCTGGTTTAGCGTCAGAAGGCTCGACAGAGTGTATTAGTAGTGGTCAAGTTAGAAGAGTGTTGCTGCTCAATGGGGCTGTTGGTGGGACTACAGAGTCTGCTTCTCTTTGGTTCTGAGATCCTCACGTTGGAGATTGCAACCACAAGCACATCGACCACACCGCTTTCATCTTCTTCCTCCTCCTCCTCTGTGTTGGAGAATGAATCAGTCGGTGGTGAATCATCATATGCTGTCATCTTCTCTCTGTTACCTCTGTTTACGTCAGTATTCTTTATCGGATTGCGAAGCTGAAGGCAGGGAGGAGAAGTTCCTGCTATTAGACCCTTGTACTTCGATTTAATACTCATTGTCTTGAGTGTCCGGTCTGTGTAAAAGAGTATCCATGGATGCCCTGAAATACACACACAAGTGGAAAGCTAAGGAAAGGACAAACAAAAGATCACGCTTACATGGCAAAGAGATTAAAAACGCTTACTTAGCACTTCATCCGCTGTGATCCTGGCAGATTCATCCCTTGTTAGCATTCTCGCCAATAGATCACGAGCTGGTTTGGAGACGGACTCCCACACTCCCGAGTTGAAATCGAGCTTCACTTTCTTGATCGCTTCGAAAATGGCATCCAAAGAGTCTCCCTTAAACGGGAGCACACCAGACAAGAGAGCGTATAATAGGACTCCCGCACTCCAAACGTCAACTTTCTCTGAATAACTTTCAGAAAGAACTTCAGGTGCTACATAAGCAGGACTCCCTGCCAATCCAGACAATGTCTGACCTGTTGCAAACGCATTGAACAGCTCAGTTAAGCAACAGAGAAAAGGTACAAAAATTAAAAAATATTACCTTTTGCAATTCTCATGGCGAGGCCAAAATCAGCGAGCTGAATCTTCCCAGCAGATGTTAGTAGAATGTTCTCAGGTTTGATATCTCTATGCACAACTCCCATCTCATGACAATAACTGATAACCAGCATGAGATCCTTGAATATATTAGCCGCTCGCTGCTCAGAGTACCTACCTTCCTTATCCATCTGATCAATCAAACGTCCCCCGGAACACAGCTCCATCACGAGATGAAAACAATCAGACTCCTCATACACAGCGTGCAGCGTGACAACACGAGGATGACCAGACAAATGCTGCATAATCTCAACCTCCCTATGAACAGTCTCCTCTCCCTTTTTGAGAGTTTTACAAGCAAAGTCAATCCCTTTAGTCCTCGACCTACAGATCCTAACCGACCCGAACTTGCCTTTCCCGATGTTAGGACCAAAAACATAATCATCGTCGATCTTGTTCTTCCTACCAGTCTGAGTGGAGACATCAATGCACCCAATCTTCCTCTTCAAGCCTCTCCCCGAGGAAACGAGAGACGAGGCTCCGCAAGGTGGGGCAGTAGCGACGCCGGCGAGACGTCTCTTGAAGGAACCAGCAGAGTCGTCCTCGTAGTCATTCTCCTTGCAGCGCTTCTTGAGTCTAGCATAGCCTTCTAGCGAGAAGTGTGACCTGAAGTTGGAAGATCGTGTTGCACATGATAAACCATCCGAACCTTCTCCTTGAGCTTCGGCTTCTTCGCTACTACCTTTCCGCTTCTTCCTCATCGAAACAGAGATAGCAACCACACATCCAGAAGTCACTTACATATATAAGAAGTGAAAGGATCAGTCTTTCAGGAAGGCTCTTTCTCCTGCAGAATCAGAAGAAACGAATCAGTGATAAAGCAAAGGACTTTACGAAGCTATCAATGACTTAAAGAAACTTCCAAAACAGAGATTTTCCCGCGAAATCACAAAAACTTTCCCGGAATGATATAGATCGAAAGAGCTACAGTCAATCGAACTTAAAGGTCTTGAAATTAGGGGAGATAACGAACCTCGGGAATCATAACGAAAAAGAAGAGAGCTTTTTCTCCCGAGACCAAGCCGAGATCAGAAAGGGTGATGGGGACCCCCGCAATGGAGAGAATCGAGGCGAAATTGACGGAGGGGAAAGACAGGAAACGGAATCGAATCCCGAGGAATCAATTTAAAAAAAAAAAGAGTTAAGGAGGATCGAAACCCTAGAGAGCAATCTCGACGAAAGCGATGTTTAGGGGAACAAAGAGAAGCTTAAGCTTTAAGCTTATGCCTGAATCGAATCGTGATGATGCGGCAGATATAAAACGAGATTTTGTGATTTTTCTGTATATATATATCTAGACCGGGGCAAAATGTCGGTCGTAGAAAACCGGTTAATTAGTTTGTTGATTGGTGCAAGTGTTCAAAAAAAAAAAAAGTTTGTTGATTGGTTATTTGGTTTACTATCAGATCCAACATCTCGTTGGCTTTGCCAAGGTGGTTTGGTTCTTCACGCAAAACCCATTTATCAATGGGATTGTAAGTGATAGTATTAGGACAGAACAAGCAAAACAAGTTATACAACTCCTACAAAAGTAATTGATCATAATTATCACAAGTATAGATGTTATGTGCAAACCCATTTGCTTGCAACACGAGACCATACTGTTTTGTTTTTGACAATGCCACACTAAAACAATCTACTGAAATCAACGAGAGTAGGAAGAGGATGAAGACCCAACCATTTCTCTAAAAAAAGGTTGATAATTAACTACATCTACAAAAGGCATAAAAAACTCCCCCGCTTTGACCTCTCACTAATTCCGGTTGAAACATTAAAACCGGTTCAACCGGTCTTTACACGAGCTCGGGTATACAATCACAGAGTCCAGTGACAACCCGCCTTTGGTATGCGTACAATCGATCTGCGTCATCGAAAACTTTATCTTCGTCGACGAGGAGCTTCTCGACTCCCGGACTACGAAATCTCCACCGTGGTAGTGGCTCCACCTTCCCCGCTCGGTTAACACGCATTGAGACGAGGAGTACTGACCATCTTCAGTCCAGAGCTGAAACCGAACCGGTTTAATGTCCCAACCATGAACTTGTTCCGTATTACAGACCCGTCGACCAAACCACTTGCCAGACTGTCCTAGCTGCAGCCTGAAGAAGATGCTGTACGTTCCGGCTGGGAAAGGGAAATCAATCTCACAGTCGATTTCAAACCACCAGGTTTGTTGAAGGTACGCTACAGAAGCAAACCTACAAGAAGAATCAATAAATAAATAAATAAAATAAAAAAGGTTCATCATAGCAAGAACAAGATAATGTAAAAAAAACTAACCGAGATTCATCAGTGGGAATATGAGTCCAGTATCGACGATCATCAATACCTGTGATTGATAATCCCTTAGCTGAGATGCTTAGACAAACACCACCGCTTCGTTTATCCATCCATACCTTCTACACAAATATCAAATATACACTTCGTTTTTAAATACTTTCTCTCGGCAAAACAGAGAGAAGAGACGAACCTTGGTGCCTTGATCGAAGGAGTTAACCCTGCAGAGACAAGCGTAGATATCTCTTTTCTGCAGGTTTTCCGGGAAACCACCAAGGATTCTCTCGAGAAAAGCCTCGTAGTTCGTAGGAAGCTTCGATTCCCAGACGAAATCGGCCCACGAAGCTCCACGGAAAGCCCTGTTGAGCTTCGAGAGTCTACAGATCTCGACGGGGTCCAAATTCTCGACAATCAGAGCCACGCAATCCTCCGGGAGATCTCCTAAACAATAGGGCGACGGAGAAGACAGGTGGTCCTTGTGAAGAGCAGAGTGACTCGCACCCATCAAAAGCGCGACGAGGCAAAACAAAACCTTTCCTTGTCTTAAGACGAATAAAATTCTCTGAATCGTCCTGAAAGTTGTAATCTTTCGTCGTGGGGGTCGAGGGGGTTTGCTTCGCACGCGAAACTCAAAACGTTTAGACAAGAACAGAGCAAAAGAATAAAGACGTAAAGAGTTTTGGTTTGGTGGTGATGACAGACAATGGTTGTCTATATGTTGTTGTGCTTTTACGACATTTGGACGGTGACGCAAAAAAAAGGCATGTAGATCGTGTAATAATAATTATTATCTTCAGATCCGAATTATCATAAAAATTAGTACTACTTTTTAAGTTTTAAACCTTATAATTAATCTTATTATTAAAAGCTGTTGGATTCTACGTTGATTTTTTTTTGCCCGTTTTTTATTTGTTTTTGTTATCGCCCACTCATGAGCTGTAACTTGTAGGAAGTCATATCAATTTATAAATGTATCCATATCCTTAGCCATTTGAGTTTTCAGTTACGATTAGTATCTGTAAAACGTAATCCAGAATGTCAACGACCAACCTGTTTATGAACATGTAGATCGCGTAGTTGTTGTGATGACGCTTCTCCGATAAGTACGATCTTTGTGGATATATGTTTTCTAAAACACGGATAAGATTTGTTTTGTAATAACAACAAAGAAGAAGAAGAAAGTTTTAAATCTTCATTTCTTTATTTGATTATCAACATTACTATTGTGATTCGGTTTAAGCTTATCTAATCATCTTGAGTCTCGTGACACAAATAGGAAATCACAATATACTGTTTTTTAGTTAATCCAACACATAGAATGAGATATTTTGACGACTGCTAGAAGATGAAAATTAAATATCTATAACATCATTGCTGTATGTACTCCTTTTTTATTTGATCATGACCTTGGATATTATTTTGATATTTATTTCCTCCAATCAAATTATGATGCTCCATCCACCAGGACCACCACCCGTTTAGATTCTCAGTAACATTTGAAAGTTTTGGATATTATTAATTTTTATATGTTTATTTATGTTGTTTTAGCTATTATTTACATTTGTCGACATTAACCTTTTAGGCGTTCAGCGTACTCGTGATGTGATCTATATTAATATAGTTGGAAATTAGTGGATGTCGACGATAATATCAAATAAATATCTGAACTTAACTACTTTGAAAATCCAGAACTAAGTAAAATTATCATTTATAAAAAAACGAAATGAGATGTTCACCGGAAAGAAATGAAGTACGTATGATATAGATACTTATTATTCCATTCCAGAATGATCCATGTTTTAGAAAAAAAAAATTGTTTCTAAAAAAGTTTATATTTTACATTTTCAATGTAAGTAATAATGATAAATTATAAATTTTATGACATTAATTGTGTTTATTAAATTTTGATTCGATAAAAATCATAGAAAATAGAAAAACACAAAACAATACATTGATTATCAAAATTTACGTGTTTTCTTAATAAGTGTGAAAATTCTAGAATATACAACATTTTAAAATGGATAGAGTAATTTGTTAATCTACTTTCTTGCAACTTCTTCTTTTTTTTTAAATACACAAGTAATACAACTCTAATTAGTTTTCTTCAGAAATGTTAGTTTCACAAAAATATAGTGTAAAATCATATAGCAATCAGAAACCATGATTTATTAGCCCCAAGAGATTGCCAAAAAGGATTATATATATCTTTGAGGAACTTATGAGCATTTTCTAATAAAACTGGCTGTCGGTGTGCAGCTACTATCACTGATGTTCAGAAAATCAGAAGGTTTCAGATAATTTGTGACATATTGTTCTATCTATTTTGTCGTTTTTAGTCCGAGTCCTGCGCATATAGAGTAAGATGGTTAATCATAATCTCATGTACAATTAAATTTACATGTTATGGTGAGATCGATGGGGGAGCTAGTATACAGATAATTATGAGCAGGATTGTAGCTTCAAGAACTAGTTTATAAACTAAACATAAACAAACGTGTTCGATTTTCTAACGCTATGAAATGTTTCGAACCAAAAGCTATTCGTTTTTATTAGGCAACTGGCTTTGCACGATTGCACCACCTAGTCTAACGATACAGATCGATGGCTGCAACTGGAATGTAACTTTTGGAATAAAATCATCTGGAATGGATCATATTCCATTCCATGGAATTCCATAAATTAGTTATACCAGTTATCATGAAAATTTTCAAAACACAATTTTACTTATCCTGTTTTTGGAACGAAACAAAAGAATAAACCCTTTGTAAAAGAAATTCCTTTTATTCATCATAATTATAAACCTTCATAAAAGAATGTATGGAATGCGTGGAATCTCTATTTATAATTTTCCTTTTTATTTTATTTTTATCATCATTCCAATATTTTCTATTCTATAAATAATCATTTTTTTCGTAGTATTCCTATTAGGAATAACCAGTTTGCACCCGATGAGTTATTCCTCATTTCTTCTCTATCTACTTAATCTTTATTATCTATCACAGTAAACCAAAATCACTATGTGATTTAACCACTAACATGGCTTAATACTTAAAAGTACGCTTCAGGGTGGATTTTCTCATTGGAATAACACCAAAGAAAATTCACTCGGCTTTAATTATTTTTGTAATCGCATCGATTTGCACTACCTAGTCCGGCCCGGTTCTTAGGAAAATGTCAAATGCACAGGAAACCAATATAGTCCTAGAAGACGAAAGTATAATATAGAGGGTTATATACTATTATTCATTGAACTTGTTAGTGATAGGTAATCCATTAAATTTGGCTTGACCTACGACGATAAGTGCAAAATCACGTGGTTTTGAAAAGGGTGCAAAACAAATTAGCACTTTGTAGTTAATAAATCGGGAAAATTGACAAAATAATCCTGAACTTTCGAAAATAACCTTAAAAAGTCTCCAAGTCATAAACACGCTATTTTAACCCTCAACTTCTAGTTAAACACGAATAAATCTCATACTTTCGTTGATCAAGCCATTTCAATCTCGTCAAAATGGCTTGGTCAACAAAAATATGAGATTTTTTTGTTCTAAATTTAAAAGTTAAGGATTAAAATTATTTACTTAAAACTATTTTAATTAAAAATTGTTGTTTTTTATAACAAAATTATAAATTCTCCTATCGGGTTTCTACACAGCAGCTGCTAAGATTCCTTTCATGTATTTTTTTCTCGTCTTAATTAGCCGTAGGATCTTCAACTCCATACATAAGTGATTGATCTTCAATTAGCCTGTGAATTACGGTGGATGTCTGATTATGACTTTAATCATAAATCGTTAAACTTAGGGTTTTAGAATATTATATCCAAGCTTATTTGAACATGATTTATTAAGTTAGTCACTCTAACAGATATAAAAATCTGTAGTTTTGTTATATAAAAAGAAAAACAATAATTTTTAATTAAAATAGTTTAAGTAAATAATTTTAATGATTTATGATTAAAGTCATAATCAGACATCCACCGTAATTCACAAGTTAATTAAAGGTCAATCACTTATGTATGGAGTTGAAGACCCTACAACTAATTAAGAACGAGGAAAATACGTGAAAGAAATCTCAACAGCTGTTGTGTAGAAACCCAATATGAAAATCTATAATTTTGTTATAAGAAAAAAAATTTTAATTAAAATAATTTTAAGTAAGTAATTTTAATCGTTAACTTTTAAATTTAGAACCAAAAATTCTCATATTTTTGTTAACCAAGCTATTTTGGCCTCATTAAAAGTAAACTGTTAAATATAATTAACGGTGTTAAACAGTTGAATTTTGATGAGATTAAAATGGCTTGGTCAACGAAAATATGAGATTTATTCGTGTTTGACTAGAAGTTGAAAGTTAAAATGGTGTGTTTATGAGTTTTTTTTTTGGTCAAAGTGTGTTTATGAGTTGGAGATTTTTTTGGCTTATTTTCAAAAGTTCTACAATTGGAGATGGTCTTATTAGCATCAATTTTCTGTATCCTTTAAAGTTTTAAGCATATCTCATAGTGATAAGTGATAACAAATCACTTATACTAAAATAAAAGAAAACGATGACATGCAATTACATGCGTATAGTAGTCCGTTGCTCAAAAAACTTATACGTAGTCTATATATGTTGCATATTAAATATGAAATTCTTGTTGCCCTAGACTCCCATTTATGACAGTCTTCTTAGTTATCGCTTACGAAGTTGCCAATTAATTTTAGCAAAAAAAAAATTGCCAATTAATTATTCTCCAGTTTGTCAGTATATTTTATTTTTTGTCATCTTATCGTAACACTAACTGATGTCATAAGTGTTCTAGAATTATTTCTTCAATGTAGATATGTATACCGAGATGACCTAGTGCGAAGAAATTATCTGTTGATGAATTCATGTGCTAGTTTGATTACTGATCTGTAGTTTTTGGAAGTATATATGGTATTTCTTCTACACACATTATTATTTTTTTTTTTTTTGACAACAATGAATTACTCTAACGTGATTCCACCGATTCGGAAAGCCAGACCGGAGGTATCGAATCGACATATAACATAGCTGATGGTGAACTCATTGCCCCATGAGCAAGCTTGTCCGCCATTGTATTTTGCGCCCTTGGAATATGTCGGATCTTGAAATTAGGGAAGAAAGTCTTACTTCGGCGAAATTCCTCCATGTGCGTAGTAAATGCTGGCCATTCTTCGGGTGAGGACACCATCGTCACCAATTGAGAACAATCCGTAGCAAAAACCACATCTGAGAACTGTAGGGTCTTCATGCACTCCATTGCCCAAATCAGCGCTTCACATTCTGCATGTAAAGGAGATAGGCTACGTCGGAGATTCATTGCCCCCATCATCTTGTCCTCTGAATCTATCTGTCGGCAGTACCACCCTTGTCCAGTAAACACATCTTGTTCCTTCCAAGATCCATCGACAAAGCATACCCTGGTTGATCCCAAAGTTTGCCAATCGGTGAGTGACTGAACATTTCCATTAGGAGCCGATACCAATAATTGTGCCTCCGTCCATAGTGTTTCCTCTTGATCCGCTATCCGCAGTATCTCCTGGGGATTCCCATTCCTATTTGTATAGATCTTATCATTCCTGTTCTTCCAAATATACCACAGAATCCAAGGAAAATAGTTTGAATTCACCTCTTTCGGTAGCCTCCAAAATAAATAATCCAGACTTGTAAAAATTGATGTTGAGGGAAAAACTCCCGGGAGAGACGGGATCCTTGATAAAGCCCATGTTTGTAAGGCTGGTGGGCACTCAAAGAGTACATGGTGCACTGTTTCTTCCTCAGCTCCACAAATGTTGCATCGAAGATCACATTCAATACCACGTGTCTTTAAATTTTTGAACACTGGTAATGTTCCAGATAATACTTGCCAAATAAAATGCCGCAATTTTGGCGAGCAATTTAGTTTCCAGGAGAAAGCCAGTAAAGGTTTTATATTTGGTCCGAAAGGTATAATCCTAGGCTCCCTATCCGGGTATATGGTTTCTGTTCGAAATCCTGATTTCACCGAATATTTCCCCGATTCTGTAAACGCCCAGCCATATGTATCTGGCCGTTGATTTCGGCTAAGTGCCATACCTCTGATGATTTTAACATCGTCCGGATGTATGTATGCATTGAGCAGGTTTTCATTCCAAGACCTGTCAATTGGATTCATTCCAAGCAGGTTTTTAAATCCATCTTTAACGGTGGCGGATCTCATACACACATTATTTCATTTACTTTTCTTATAAGATAATGGGTTTATTAACATCCATATTAAATATTACTCCATTCGTTTCGTATTATTTGTCGTTCTAAGTTTATGCACACAGATTAATAAAACATTTAATTTTACATATTTCCAAAATAAAAACACTATTACCAATACATCTAACCATATATCAATCAATAGAAAAATGGAATAGAGAATATTGTCAATAAATTTTGCATTGAAAACCAAAAACGACACTTATTTTGAAACAAAAATTTTCCTCTAGAACGACATATATTTTGAAACGGAGGGAGTATAAGAATAAGATGTAAAAACAGATTCTGAGAATATTATAAAATTGATAAATCTCCCTTGACCTATCAAAAACAATTCCAACCTGAAAGAAGATGGAAGATCAGCGTTCAAATATGTACACTACAATTTCAACAATCAATAGCCACTACAAATATTTACTATGATAAGAGTTTCCAACATTTTACATGATCTAGAGATTTTCCAACATTTTACATCAGTAGAGAGTTTTCTTTCCCCCGATAAAATAGTTTAAGATTGAGATATCTAGCTCATATTTACCTTAAAGATTAATTATTAATTAACTTGATTAGCTCTACTTAATATGCATCGTTCGTATAAAATGATTTGTTAATTGTATTGTATGGCCAAAAAGGCTTTCTGATTAATTGTCGGAAACCCGACAAGTCAACTAGACCACTCGTGTTGACTGGTAAGTAACGTGTTTGAAATGGTTAAATATAACAAGTATGAATCACGAAAATTAATATTGTGACAAGAAAATTAAGATCTTGAAGTAAACCAATGATTCGATATGTGACTCCTCCCCACGACTGGCGTTTTACTTTTGTGAAAGGTCAAACCCTATGGCCATGGGAGTTGGGACAAACAGACACTTGCGACCAAATCAGTCTTTATTTCTTTTTAACCTTAATGATTTTAAGTTTAAAAAGAAAAACCTTAGTGATTTTGCCAATTTAACTTTAGAAAACATATATTTTTGGCCATTCCACATTTAAATTACCTCGATGATTAATATAACCACTTTAATTCGTCCTAAACGTAATATACTTTTTTGTAACATGACCTTTTACCTATTACTCTACTAAAATCATCAATACAAACTCATATTACTTTTATTTACTAATCTTCTATAAGACCTATATATAATAGCCGTTGTTTTTCTTATAAATATTCCTCTATACTCTTTTCTTTTCCTTACAGAAATGTCTCTGTGTTGTTACATTCCTGACAAGATTAGTTTTTTTTTTTTGAAAAAGATCAGTTGATTTTGTTTTTATAAAATAAAATTTTTAGTTGATAAAATGTTACAATGTCCAACTTTACCAGTTCATATCAGTTTCTTATAATTTGTTTTTCTTTTAATAATAATTAATTCTAGCTTGTTAAGTTTATAACTTGCTAATTTCACTGCTTTTAAAAATATTAAACATCGATCATTTGATTTCTTAATTTGTTATTTCTATGTATTTTTTGTCCTTCAAGTTAAAGAAAATATAAAGGGCCTTGCTGCATGCGTACGGAACAGACAACTTAACGAAATTTCTCCACAATTCTCTCGGATCCTCGTGGTCGTGTTGTGAAGCTCCAAAAAGCTTTAATTAGTCTTATTAGTTTCTTCTATAACCAAAATGCAAAAAGGGCATCATTTTTTCTAATTGTTAAAACGTCTTAAGCTATGTTCTTCTAAATCAATATAGCAGACAAATATTAATACTGCTTATTATGAAAATAAATATCTTCATGACTGCATATTTTTTTTGGAACACTTAAAATTTCATTAATAAAAAAGGAGTTTAAGGCTTCAGGCCCACATGAGAAGAAAAATAGCTCTTTGCTAGTGAGAATGTTGGCCTATTCAAAATCCTAGAAATGTAAACGACAGTGCAGGAAAGGAAAGGAGAAGTCGGAGGATAGGTCAAAGAGATGATGTCCGATAAGATTCCATAGAATTCCGTCGGACGAGCACTTGTAATTCTGATCTAAGGCAAATATAAGTGAGGTTGATTGAGGATGCATGAGGAAGGGCATCTACAAGGAACGAATATCATGATATACTATATATATATATATATATTCTAATTTGTAAACGTAGATTTATAATTGTATAAAAGGGGAGAAGAAGAAAAGAAAATAGAAAATGTTCAAAAAAAGAAAAGAAAATAGAAACAAAAAATACAAGAAGAATGATATGGTTCACAATGCGAAGATATATGTATCACGCACAAATTTTAGCAAAAAGAAAAAAAAATATCTATCACGTGGTCAACTTTCTGTGTTATAAACACAGTCAATAAGTTTATTTTAGCATGGTTTTCCTATTTTTTAAAAATATTTTATCTATTTCAAAATGTTAATGTTTTAGCTTTTCACATAGATTAATAAAACCTATTAAATTTAAGTATTAAATACATAATTTTTTTGTGATTATCTATTTTCTTGATTTTAAACCAATAAGAATTCAGTAAATACAATTAATTTTTGAAGTTTACAACTAATAATTATTAGTTGATAAAAAATGTATTGAAAATATAAAAATATATCTTTTTGAAACAATTTTTTTTTTCTATAATATGTATCTTTATGACACAAAGAGAGTATATATGTGTATATGTATAAATATTAGTATATAATTACCAATTTAAAAACTAAAAACCCAACTGAAAGATATATTAAAATAATTTTGGAGAAAACTCCCCCATTAGAAGTGCTTTGCAACGTATTTGAACAGAAGAACATGTTAGAACTAGGAGTGGGCAAAATATCAGTAAAATTTGATTTGATTTGTTATTCGTTTCGTTTCGATTTTAAGAATTCAGATATCCGTAATTTTATGAATCAAATCAATACTAAAATTTAATATCCGTCAAATAAGGAGCAAATCACAAATATTCATTTTTAAAGGATGGATATTCGATCTGACCCGTAATATACACATGTATATATAAAATTATATATAATTTTATATCTCTATATGAATTTTTAATTTTTTTATCCACTAAATTAATTATTTGGTCATTAATTATTTTAAAAGTATTTAGTTTTAAAATAATTTGTAATGAAATATTATTATTTTATATTATTTTTTTTATTTTTTAAATATTTTTCAAAAAAAGAATTTATTATTTTTTACGAATGGAG
Organism: Raphanus sativus; assembly: GCF_000801105.2. NCBI lineage: Eukaryota > Viridiplantae > Streptophyta > Magnoliopsida > Brassicales > Brassicaceae > Raphanus > Raphanus sativus. Next base: position 5,524,377 of record NC_079511.1, on the reverse strand, counting down.
GATATCCGGTAAAATATGCTGATTTTTCGGATATTCGTAACATCGAATATCCATAAGATTACAGATTGAATCGAATCGAAAAATCGATTATTCATACGGAACGAATCGAATCATGGTTATCTTTAAAATTTTAGATATCTGCTCCGTGCCCTCCCCTAGATAGAACCCAAAATCACTTTTAAGCAAATAAATTCTCATCAGGGTTCAGCTCCGTCCAAGAATTAGTTTTTTTTTCTATTTCTTTATTTTATTTTAAACTCTAAATTATTCCATAGTTCAATGCCACCAAATTCAAATATCTAGACTTTAATCAGAAAATATCTCAAAACAAGGCCAATTCAAATTGTTGTTCTAAAAAAAAACAAGGCCAATTCAAATCAACTTGTAATCTATTGTATATTAATATTACAAATTCACAATATAATTAATAAAATTGTTGAGATGAATATCGATGGAAAATTGCATTCAGTGACTTTGTCAAAAAAAAAAATTGCATTCAGTGACCAAAATAAATTGAAAAAGGTATTCGTCACTCTGCGCTTGGCTGTAGGTAGGCCTGGACGTTCGGGTATCCGTTGGCATTCGGGTCAGGTTTTCGGATTTTCAGGTTTTCGGGTTTACGCTCATAGGTTCCATAGTAAAATTTCATTAGTACGGGTCGGGTTCAGATAATAACACTTCGGGTTCGGTTAAAAATTATATTGCGTCTTAAAACCCATAAAGTAACCATATATAATTCGAGTTCGGGTTATATCAGTTCGGTTCGGATATAACCAAGTAAAAAAAACAAAAACTTAAAGAAAAACATAAAGAAAAACAACTAAATTAATTAAAATTAATCTATCACACATAAAATTGCTAAAATAACAATAAAATGTTAAATCAAGTATGAAAACAAACATTATTTGTAAACAATATACAATATATTATAAAGAGTAGACTTGTTATTCCAATGAACAAATTATAAATTACTTATTTATAACTAATTGTGTACTTAAAATATTTTTAATATTGTTAATATTTATTATTATATATCATATTACCACGAATATTAAATTTAATAACTAAAATACTTATATATATATTTCAAAATATTTATATTAACTATTAGGTTCGGATTTTCCGGGTTACCCGTTCAAGTTCGGTTAATAACACTTCGGGTTCAGATATTTTTTATATCACCCTACAAGACCCGTTCGGGTATTTTTACATTTCGGATCGGATAACGGGTCGGATTTTTCGGTTCGGGTTCGGTTCGGATTTCAGATTCCGGATTTTATGCCCAGGCCTTGCTGTAGGTCTTACTGCGAGTTTGTCACTTCCACGCGCTATAAAGGAGGTAAAGAACGTCCAAAACTGGTTAGTTTTTCAATTCTTACTCCCACAATTGACATTATTCTACAAATTAACCCAATATCAATACCCAAAATGAAGATAAAACTGATAAAAGGTTTGCTGAGTTTGTTACTAATACAGTATTAAGTTTATACGTTAAAAATAATAGGGAATTGAGTTGTCTGTGTCTGGGTACATCACTACATCCCCTAATAATCACATCCCAGCACCCTTAATTAATGACTATTAGTAAATGCATATATATATATATAATCATATAAACAAAATTTGATAAATATAAAAATAAAACAAACACCCGCACGGCCGTGCGGGTCAAAAATCTAGTTATTATTATAATACTTTCTTAATAAATTTCACGTAAGCCCTAATGGGGGTTACTATTTTAAATTTTCTTCAGCCAATATGAAACCTGCCTAGTCATATCATTTCACACACAAATTGACAAGCATTAGCATACACACATATCAATCCACCGATCTAGCCCTAACTAAACACAATGTTAAGAAAAAAATAACTAATTGAACACAATGTTGGATTTGTGCAAACTGTTTCTTGAACACATTTCAAGTTAAACAATGACAATAATGTTAATCTTCCTGTTTCTTTCTTTCCATATTAATCGGATTCTAATATATGTATTTGGCTTTGTCTTTAGTTACACTGTGTGTTGTAGTTTCTAGGTGTAAACTTGTACGTTGTCTTTTTGACCCAGGATTACTAATGAAGGAACCACTTTTTTCACCAGTCATGTAACACTCAAATTGTCTTATCTAATGAAATGATAGAAAGATGGATTGTTCTGGACTGTATTTCACAGTAACCTAGACACTGTTGGGTGTTTCTGTGGGTAGGAAGTAGAATTGCATGGTTTGTTGCATAAAACCTGAGCTCGTGCTCAATGGCTAAAACCCACACTTTCCTGTGATGGTTTAACCTGATGCTCAAGAGCCGACTGAGATTATATGTCACTCATGTAAAGCCGACAAAAAAATAAGATAACGATATTATGATAATATGATTCAACTCTATCAGGTTAGTTATCATCTGAACACAAAATTAGCAGATGGTGGTTGATAACAAGATCTGAAAGCTGAGGTTGCATTATTTTGCTATAAGATTAATCTCGAGTTTGACAACTTGAACACATAAAAGTATATGAAACAAATAAAAACACATGACAAGCAAATCTAAAGGAGAGATTCTGAGCATGAATGAACAAACTGAATAGTACTTATTAGGTTTAGTTTATTTTTGCTACCCTGTTGTCAAAGATTGTATTAGATACAGATATTTTGATAGATATGATACAAAAGGAGAAACAATAATGAAGTCAATAATATAAACTGGAAACTCTTTTTTCCATGTTTGAAACTATGTGAGTATCAAATTTCAAGTTTCAAGTTACAACACCAAATTGTTAGTATTATTATTAGTTTTATTATCAAATCTATGGGAGAGGAAGAGCCCACAGATAATCTCCTAAAATGAAGCTGTAAACTTGTTTAATGTTCAGACTGGTGTTTTAATGCCCATACGGTGCTCTATAAGACAATAAAATAAGAGGAAAGAGGAACCTTCATTTCATGATCTCCTCATTATTTTATTACCATCTTTTAAAAGGCTGCCCTTTCACACGTATAATGGAATCATGTATGGTTTCTATAAAATATTTAAGCTTTTTTTTATAAAATATGTACACTTTTTTTCATTCTACAACTACTTTTTGTGAAGATTATTTATAATTATCTAGTCAGAGTTATGTATTGAGAGTTGGAGACTTGCCTTCGCCTATTTAAGCACTCATCATAATGGTCGAGTAATATGCGCCCGCACCTCTTTCTTCTTCTCCTTCTTCTTCTTACTCTCTTTATATCTTTCCTCTACACGTTTTCAATTTCTGTCTAAAGAAGACAGAGGGCAAAAAAATTGAGTTCCATTTGTTGTTCCACCAGGAAAAATCATATATATATATACACTCTTGAATTGTCTTACTGTGATGTGGGCATTGTTCATTTGGGTTTCTCTGCTTCTCACAAGCATCACACATTGGGTTTACAGCTGGAGGAACCCCAAATGCAGAGGGAAGCTTCCACCTGGTTCAATGGGGTTTCCTCTACTCGGAGAGACTATCCAGTTCTTTAAGCCAAACACAACTTCAGACATCCCTCTTTTTATCAAAGAAAGGGTTAAGAAGTGAGTGTCTCTCTTCTCACTCAAACCAATGTGATTAATGCTTCTTTCAAAGGTTTTAACAAAATGTTGTTAATATTTGCAGGTATGGTCCCATTTTCAAGACCAACCTAGTGGGGAGACCAGTTATTGTATCAACAGATCCTGATTTGAGCTACTTTGTGTTTCAGCAAGAGGGACGGTGTTTCCAGAGTTGGTATCCAGACACTTTTACAAACATCTTTGGGAGAAAGAATGTGGGTTCACTACATGGGTTTATGTACAAGTACCTTAAAAGCTTGGTCTTGACTCTCTTTGGCTACGATGGTCTCAAGAAGATGCTTCCTCAAGTTGAGCTGACTGCAAATAAGAGATTAGAGCTTTGGTCGAATCAGGAATCAGTAGAACTCAAAGATTCAACCGCAAGCGTGAGTTTTTTTTCAGATATAATCCCATTTTGTTTCAAAAAAAATTCCCATTACTGCTTTATATATTCCTTATTGCTAAATATGTTAGTAATCATCAACTTATCAGATGATATTTGATCTCACCGCAAAGAAGTTGATAAGCCATGATCCAGACAAGTCATCAGAGAATCTAAGGGCTAACTTCGTTGCTTTCATTCAAGGACTCATCTCCTTCCCTTTTAAAATTCCAGGCACAGCTTATCACAAATGTCTCAAGGTGAATGAATATCAAAGAGTCATTACTTCAAACACTGATATATGGTTACTAATGCTGGAAAATGATCTTGCAGGGTAGGGAAAGTGCAATGAGAATGTTGAGGAATATGCTTCAGGAGAGACGTAAGAAACCACGGAAGAACCCTAGTGACTTCTTTGATTATGTCATTGAAGAGATTCAGAAAGAAGGGACTATTCTGACAGAAGAGATTGCACTTGACTTAATGTTCGTCTTGCTATTCGCCAGCTTCGAAACAACTTCTCTCGCTTTAACTCTAGCCATCAAGTTCCTTTCAGATGACCCTGAAGTTCTAAAACGTTTAACGGTCAGTGAAGGGATACAAAAGAAAAACCATATATATCTCTCTTAGCAAGAAGTGACCAGTTTCTTCTGTTTTTTTAAATAAAATGTATGCTAAAGTGTGTTCAATCTTCATTAGGAAGAACATGAGACGATTCTGAGAAACCGGGAAGATGCAGACTCCGGACTTACATGGGAAGAATACAAGTCAATGACTTACACATTTCAGGTTGCTTAAGAGTTTCATAAAACAAATGAATGATAGTTTTTCCTACGTTAGCTGACTAAGTCTTATATTGTGTAACTAAGCAGTTCATAAACGAAACAGCAAGACTAGCTAATATAGTTCCTGCAATCTTCAGAAAGGCGTTGATAGATATTAAATTCAAAGGTATGAAAGATATCTACATTTCTTGAATGATTAAACATTTTTTTTTTCTTATGTTTTCTTATATTATCAATTAAGACATTGTCAATGATGCACACAGATTATACGATACCAGCCGGCTGGGCGGTGATGGTCTGTCCACCAGCTGTACATTTGAATCCAGAAAAGTATGAAGATCCCTTAGTCTTCAACCCCTCTAGATGGGAGGTTATGTTAAACCTTCTTATTTAAGTTAACTTCTACTCCAAGTAAAAACTGAAACTTTTTTTTTCTTATATAACAAAACTAAAATTTAAAAGTGGATGGTCATGTACAGGAATCAAATGCTAACAATGCATCAAAGCACTTCATGGCGTTTGGTGGTGGGATGAGGTTCTGTGTTGGAACCGACTTCACCAAATTGCAGATGGCGGTGTTTCTTCACAGCCTAGTAACAAAATACAAGTCCGAACTTGTTATAGTACTCTCCTAAGTCATATGATGATTGTATAGTGTTAGAAAAATAAGGCTGGTTTTGGATTTTCTTTTTTTTTTAATCAGGTGGGAGGACATTAAAGGAGGGAATATAGTTCGAACTCCAGGATTACAGTTTCCAAACGGTTACCATGTCAGACTCCATCAAAAACTATACTAGAGAATGTTACAAAGTGAAGAGAAGCTGTTATACATTTTCTCCCAAGAAAGACCACGTTCATCTTGAACGGGGAAGATGTACCTTGAATCTGTATATGTCTTTGGGTTAAGATTTAAGAATGAAAATCAGCTACAAAGGTGAATACACAATTTTGATTTTAAGCTGTCATGTGTTTGGTAAAAAACTATAATAATGTATATTGATCACAGGCATGTAAGATTTTACTTTTGAACTCCTGACATGCATCATGAGTTTTTTTTTTCAGTGATGGACGATATAAAAATCTTATAAGTACATGAATTATCCTTAAACCGTGTTCAAATACATATATAAAAAAATGGTTCACATATAAATCAAACTATCAAATAATCCACTCAACTCAAATACTTAAAAAAGAGAAACACAGTTAAACTTTAGTTACAGTTAGAAAAAACAAAAGGAGCAACACAAAAAGGACATGAACACCTTTCTTTTTTGGAAAAAAAAAACAGTAGTGATGTTTTGAAAATCAACAAGTCCACCTGGACGTCTCGATACAGTCTAGGTGATGACACCATTTGCAAAGTTTGTTCCCATTCTCTCCTTTGAGCAGCATCACAATCCCAACCGCTAAACCCCCGACGACCAAAACAGCAGCGATAAAGCACAACAAGTACTGACAAGGGTTATACTTTGATCTAGCACGAGGAGCACCGTACTGATGAGAGGCAGAGTCGTAGGACTCTTCCCACCCGTACTGAGGCCTGACCAGTAGTACAAACCCGAGGAGAAACCCGGTCAAGAACCCACCAATGTGAGCAAAGTTGTCAACCCAAGGAAGAAGGCCTATTGCCAAATCGATTGCCACAATGAACAAGATTGTGGAAAAAGCAGCCAGCTGGTAAAATTCAGAAAAAAAACATTGTCAAGACAAATGATGTTATATTCAGAGGAATAACATGACATATTGGTATACCCTGTTGGCGTAGATGGTCCAGTTGATGATAAGCTCGGATAACATAGCTCCAAGGAGTCCAAGGAGGGCACCTGAGGCACCAACAGAGATACTGTTTTGAAGGAAGAGTGCCGAGAGGATGCTCCCACCGAAGCCGGCTATCAAATAGATAAGCCCCACTCTTACTGCATTATTACGAGACATGTTGAATAACATGAGAATGACCAATGAATAGAATACAGAGAATGAGGTGTGTAAGAGAGAGTTACTGAATCCAAACTGCTGCTCAAGGCGGTAACCGATGAAGACCACATTGAACATATTAACAACAAGGTGAACGAGACCGGCATGGAGCCACATGGAAGTGACGAGCCTCCATTTCTCATTATCTTTCACGACTTTGCTCCGTTCCAAAGCTCCCATCTTCTCCAATCTGAACCGATCAGTAAATAACATGGAATCACTCACTACTAAAAGCGTCAAAGGTTCAAACAGAGCAAAAGACCTTTGCGACTTTTAAGGGAAACAGAGAAAAGACTTTACGTTGAAGAAGAAGGGCCCAAGAGAGGGTTCTCTCTGAGTGGCTGGAACGAGAACCTACGGAGAAACCTTGGCACGCAATCTCCGTTTGCGCCAGCGACCGTCTTGGGGCAGTCGTTGATGAACATTGCAACGATGAAGACGGCTATACAAGCCAAGACGATGACCGGAGTTAGCCATGCCGTCCACTGGGTGTTCCCTCTGTTCTTCCTACTCGGCATTGTCTCTCCTCTGTTCGCACAAAGAACAAAAAAACAGAGTTTTGTTAAAATCAATAGATCAAAAAGACAACAGATTGGAAAAAAAAAAAAGACAACAGATTGAGACAGGAAACGTCAAATAATCAGAGATTCAGACAGAAGTCTTTAACATTTAATTCTCTTCCTACGAATTTTGGGGAAAAAAAAACTTAACCCGTTGAATTGATATAGGTAACGGATTAACAATCTTATTTTCCCGAGTATCCTCACAACGTTACTATCTTCTAAGAGGAATAACGTCAAGAGTTTTGGTGGTGGTGGTGGTGGCTAGGCAGTCCCTTCAAGATGTATATCTTTCTGATCAAAATCTCAGACCTGAGAGGAGATAAATATGTATTGATTTGTTTCTTTCTTTAACGTATTTCTGTTATCTTCATCGTTTGTTGGGTATATAATTATGTGATAGAGAAAAGTCTCCGGGTGTAAGGTGTCATTAAGGGAATAGTATTAATTAATTTTACTAAAATAGACTCCATTATGTGCCTGCCACTATTCATTTTTCATTTCACTTATTATCAAAAACAAATGGGATACAGTTAGACTCAAAAACTGATTTGCAATTAAGTTAACCACGTCCAAGAACAAGTCCGGTTTACCACACCGGACAACTACGGTTGGAAAATGAATTTCAGACACATTAAAATGTACTAATAAAGTTAGTTAATAACCCATCCGTACGTTATCCGAAATAAATAAAAAAATCAAATAACCCGCGTACACTTGTCCGGTTGTTGACTATTGACTAATGGACCACATGAAAACAATTATTAACCGATTCGTATTCGTCAAAACAGATTTTCTGCTAATTTTGCTTTCATCATCGTCCCCTCTCTCTCTCTCTCTCTCTCTCTCTCTCTCTCTCTCTCTGTGCACGATCGATCGAAACCCTAACAATCCCAATTTCATTTCCTCAGATCAAAATTTCACCTTTTTATGGCCTAACCCTACGCCAATTTCATCGATTTAAGTTTTTTTTTGTTTGTTTGTTGGGAAGAAGCTTAAGATAATAAAAAAAAATGTCAACGGAGAATAATACCTCATCGCCGCCACCATCAGACGCCATCGATCCAGCGCCTCTGCTTTTGAGCGGCGAAGAGAACGAGGGAAGCAGCAACGGTGGAGGAGGAGAGCGCAGATCGTCGTCCGTGAGGAGACCGGGGCTGAGGGAAGCGGCGAGGCTACTAAGCCGCGCGAGCAGCGGCGGAGGACGACGCGCGGGGATGCGGGAGCCGTCTATGGTGGTGAGGGAGGCAGCGGCTGAGCAGCTGGAGGAGAGGCAGAGCGATTGGGCCTACTCGAAGCCCATCGTGGTGCTGGACATCGTGTGGAACCTGGCGTTTGTCTCGGTGGCTGGAGCGGTTCTGGTGATGGCGAGGAACGAGCATCCGATCATGCCGCTTAGGGTTTGGCTGTTGGGGTATGCGTTGCAGTGCGTGTTGCATATGGTTTGTGTGTTGGTTGAGTATCGGAGGAGGAGCAGGGTGAGGAACAACAGTAGGACGACGACGACTCCACGGTCGCGTCCTTCTTCTTCTTCTTCGTCCTCGTCGTCCTCCATGGAGGAAGATGCTTTGGTTTCGAGGAGTAATTCACATGATGAGGTCTTGTCCCTCGGCCAGATTGAGAACGAACGCAGCAGGTGCGTTTCACTTAGAAGTGGTTTCCTAGCTAAAGTGTCCATCTTTCATTTTACAATGCTAATTGAGATTAAATTGCTACTTCTTGGAGGTTATATCCATCGTTTTTTCTGTTAGGTAATAGATAGTTACAATAGGTTCATTCCTTTCTTATATATAACACACACACTGATTCAGCATGTCCATTACACATCCAAATAAGGTAGTAAGTTCCATGTTTTGGGTTGATTTGTTATCTCACTTTTTACTGTTTACAAACCAGTGTTGCAAAGCATCTGGAATCTGCCAACACGATGTTTTCGTTTATTTGGTGGATCATTGGGTTCTACTGGGTATCTGCTGGTGGCCAAGAGTTGGCACAAGAGTCCCCACGGATTTACTGGTTTCTTTCTTTCTTTCTTTCTTAATTATTCATAAGTTGTTAAGTCTTATATCAAGTGTCTGAAGGCCTTGCTTGTTTCAGGTTGTCTATCGTTTTTCTTGGTTTCGATGTGTTCTTCGTTGTCTTCTGTGTTGCCTTGGCCTGCGTTATTGGCATTGCTGTTTGCTGTTGCCTCCCATGCATCATTGCTGTCTTATACGCTGTTGCAGATCAGGTACTTCTCGTTAACCCAATTCATCTTATATCAAGTCGCTACGTTTTGCTATTGGTTTTAACGGTGTGAAACAGGAAGGGGCTTCAAAAGAAGACATTGAGCAGCTCACCAAATTCAAGTTTCGTAAAGTTGGTGATGTTAACAAACACGCTGGTGATGAAGCTCAAGGAAACACCGAGGGAGTAATGACAGAGTGTGGTACAGATTCACCCGTTGAACATACTATTCTGCAGGAGGATGCAGTAAGTATATAACACACAATTCACTCTTCTCATCTTTATACTTTTTTTTATTCTTGTGATTATGCCATTTATAGGAATGCTGCATCTGTCTCTGTGCATATGAAGACGGAAGCGAACTAAGGGAACTTCCTTGTGGCCACCATTTCCACTGCTCATGTGTGGACAAGTGGCTATACATAAACGCTACTTGCCCGCTCTGCAAATACGACATCCTCAAGAGTAGCAACTTGGATCATGAGGAAGTCTAGAGGAGACTGCTTTTACTTATTCATGACCCCCCCACACAACATTTGACAGGAAACTTGGGGTCCAAAGGAAAAAAACACTGGTGTTTTTTTCTATATATATGATGCGTTGTCTGTTATATGATATCTATACAAATTATTATACTTTTGTTTTTATTTTTTGGTTTGGAAAGGAATCAGGTCTGTACATGTATATCTATCTTACTTTCATTTGCAAGCACTCTTTTGTGTTACCTCTGTGTCGACCTCGAATTGTTAGTGTTTTTTCATGATCTTATAGACCTTTCATCATCTGGAGATTTTGATCTTTGAGTTAATAAGTTGTTTGAAGTTCAAGACTAGAACAGTCTAGGGATTAGAAGGAAAGCGGACTGAAAAGATGTGTATAAAGCTATTTATTCAATGAAGTAGGAGACTGGTTCGATACATAGAAAATAAAGCAAACACTATATGATGTGTATACACACTTTTCTTTTATATTGGGTGATTAGACATGGTAACTAAGAAAAACAGAGAGAGATGTGAGCACTCAAAGCTTCTTCTGGTAGCCCCATGGATTGTTGTTTGCCCAGTTCCACTGATCTCTGCACATCTCATCAACTCCGTATTTTGCCCTAGTAAACATTTAAACCAAATATTTTTCACTCAATAAACATTTAATCCCCCTAAAGTCTTATTAAGCCAACCGTTAATGGTGAAAGAGTTGAACTTACTTCCAGCCAAGTTCTTTCTCAGCTCTCTCCGTTGAAGCATAAACTGCAGTTGCATCTCCTGCCCTTCTTGGACAGAGCTTGATAGGTATTTTCTGCAACAAATGTGTTCAAGTTTCAGCCATGTTTAAAACAAAACTTTCCAAAAAAATATTTTACCCTTCTGGTTTCACTAGCTATGTTGTTTACCTTGCCGGAAGCTTTTTCAAAAGCTGCAACCATTTCTAACACAGACGTTCCTCGTCCAGTCCCTAGATTGTAAGCAGTACAGCCTAGTATTTACAAAAAAAAAAACGTCTATGAGAAGAATCCATCAAAACAAAACTGAACTATTTTTTTTAACAGTTTAATTTTCTGAGATAGTTACCAATCGTCGGATCAGCAAATAGCTTCCTTAGCGCAGCGATATGGCCATCTGCCAAATCCATCACATGGATGTAGTCTCTTACCTGTTTCAAACATATTTTTTTTACTTACTAAAACGATAATCTATATTGGTTTTATAGAAATATATAGCTTTCTGATCAAACATGAGAAATCATAACCAAATTTGAGTGAGAGAGATTTTGAGATCTGATTTGTATTTACCGCACTACCATCCTCGGTAGGGTAGTCATGTCCGTAGACATTGAGCTCAGGTAGACGTCCCACAGCCACTTGTTGGATATAAGGCATGAGGTTATTGGGGATTCCCTTTGGATCCTCACCAATTCTGCCACTCTCATGCGCTCCCACAGGATTGAAGTACCTCAGCAGAACAATCCTCCATTCTGGTTCCGCTGCGTGGATATCTCTAGCTATTTCTTCAAGAAACAGCTGCACAATAGAAAGCGTTGTGAACACACCGTTGCTTTATAACAAACTGAGCATTGTCATCTTTGTGAGGCTTAGTAAAAGGAATAAAAAATTTACCTTGGTACGACCATAAGGATTCATTGCTTTCAATTCAAAGTCTTCCACGCATGGAATTTTCTCAGGTTGTCCATAAACAGTTGCAGATGATGAAAACACCATCTGTATACTCCAACAAAAACACACCAATATAAAAATCGAACAAGGAAGTAAAAGATGAAATAAACACTTGTGAACTTGTAAATTCTCCTATCTAACCATTTTGCAGTTGTACTTTGCCATGGTCTCATATAGATTGATTGTTCCGACCAAGTTATTGTCAAAGTAGCGACGAGGGTTGCCAACACTTTCACCCACAGCTTTAAGACCAGCAAAATGGATCACAGCATCAAATCTGTTACATCATAAGAAAACGAAATGAAGCCAAGTGCCATAGCATCCAGAAAAAAAGTTATCAACTATACAATTCACCTATAAACAATTGCAGACTTTGAAGGTAAGAATTTAACAATAACATACCTCTGCTTGGAAAAGAGTTTCTCAATATCCCCTTTGTTTCTTAGATCACCCTGTAATCAATCAACACCAAAATTTTAACCAACCTCCTCCACAACAAACAATGATATAGAAGCAAACAACTACAAGTACACAGGTCATAGAGAAAGGCTACACTTCGTCCATTTGTTCTTGTGAACAAAACAGAGAAAGATGAAATAAATTCAGATAGATTGCTTGAATTACAGTAAAGAGAATTGAATTCTCCGTTTCAAACTCAAAATGGGCTCTAAACAAAGCCAACACACACCGAGCCTCGTCAAACCAACTAAGCAAGCAAGCAAGCACAACTACAGTTTCACTATACCAAATCAAAGTAAGAGAAGTAGCAGTTACCAGATTAAACTCGAGCTTCTTGGAGAGATCAGGACCAACGAGCTCCCTAACCCTATCGACGGCTTCGATAACAGAGTTATCAAGATTATCGATGATCGAAACCTTGAAACCCTCTTTCAGAAGCTGAACAACAGTATGTGTCCCAATAAATCCAGCACCACCCGTAACAAGAATGTTCTGCTCCACAGAAGAACCCATTTCCACGAACTCGAGAAGTTATCAGAGCAAGATCGGAACTTTAAACTATCCCTTTTGGATAAAAGCAAAGCAGAAGAGAGAGAAAAGATCACAACGAACAGAGCAAATGAAGGAGAGAGATAGAGAGAGATAAGACACAAGAAAGTTGGGTCCTTATTTAATGAAGTTTGTAGCGTTCTTTGACAAGTTGATAAGAACGCACGCAAAGCTAAGTAAATAGGAAAGGAGTGGGCTCAAAGATGTTTTTGGTGGTTTCTATACAAAAGCGGCAGTGATGATAATGACAACGATTGATGATCCACGTCATGATGCCTTCGATTCCTCAATTTTCAGATACGATGTATCATATCGATCGTGTTGTCTTTTTTGTTGCAGTTTGTATTTTTGGTCTATTTTTGTAAATGTGAAACCTAGTGATGACCAAATCGACGGGACAATTATAAAACAGAGAGTAGTTTTTTTTTCTTTTTGTGTGCACCAAAACAGAGAGTGGTTTAGGATTGATTTTCTACGCGTTATTTGATTTCTTTCTCCGGTAAATCTCTGAAGTTTTTAAGTAATCTTGCTGTCATTCACTAAGCATTATTTTCTGTTACTGACATGGCATGACGCTACAAGTTGGATAATGACGTTGACAGATCAACATGTTTTGTACTGGTTGTCTAACCGACATTATCTTAATAGATCTATGCTAACTTTACGATAAAATTTGACGACCCGAGTGAAGAAGTGAATCATTTAACATACCCGGTAGTGGCTCCTGTAGATGTATGTATAGTAATTACAGAAGAGAACTACAAACAATCCTTGTAAGCATCTCAGCCTTGTCCAGAAACTGTTACGGCCAAGAACAATATGGTCAAGTTCCAAGACGTTATGAAGTTTAATTTTCAGCCAAGACTTTGTGATCTTACATTTGTTATTTTTCGCAGTCATCAGTTGAATTTGGGACTGAGGTAGAACTCGGGATCCTGGAAAAACCTGCTGAGACTATCAGCCTTGTCGGAAGAGAGATCTGTGTTTGCTAATATGTCTTCTTTGGATGTTTTAGCGGCAGCTTCGATTGAACCGATAGCTTGGTATAGCTGTAACCAAAAAGTGACATACGTAAGCAGGACTCATCGTGAAGCGGTTGAAAACACACGCACAATTCACAAGGTAAGAGTTTGAAGTAAGAATGAAAAAATGCAAGTTTTATTGTTTGAACAGTTCATAAGTAAAAACATCACCGAGTTTGCATCATGTTTGTTAATGTTGGGTATGGATGTGAGAACTCTGACGAACATGTCTGTATCCTGGACAGTTCGCTTTTTCTTCACATGACAGGGAAACAAAGAGAGAGGAAGCTTTAGAGGTCGCCAAAGCAAATATTGAAAAAAGATTCTTTATAACAAGGGGTCTTTGTAGACCTACCTCAACCTTGAGCTTAGACACCCCCTTCTGTTGCTTGCACACTGCAGCAGCTCAAGTTTCACTCAGTTGATCAGAAAAGCGGTGAGAGTATATATCTAACTAACACTAAACGATGAGTTATACTTACCCCCGCGAGAGAGAGCAATCTTAACAATCTTCTCGAATCCCATCTCAGGATCAGTGACTAGTACAAATGCAGGTTTCCCAAACTCCATCTCATATCTAATTGAGTAGAATCATCCAGCTTTCATATTCGGCAAGACAGACATAAGGCAAAAGTAATAAGATGTGTAGATTACTCACTGGAAGTAAGATCGCATGAAGGAATCATTCTGTTCTTGGGATGAAAGTGTGGCAACAACGTAAAGACACGCAAATTGCGTTTTCAGCCTCTTGACTCTACAGCAAAGGTTAAGAAGACAAAGAAAATAAGAAAAAAGACAGACTAATAGGAGACCAGAGGTGAAAGTAATCAGTGACGACCTGTTGAAGATGGAGCCAACATTTGAACAATCATTCCACTTGGTCACAAAAACAAAAGCAATAGACACGCCTCCACAATTGAAGATCAGATCCTACCCCAAACAAACAAAAAAACAAGTGATTCTTTAGCTACCTTAGATTAAAAAAAAAAGAAAGAAATCTAAGCAGAGGGAAGGGGTGCACATACAGGGGAGATGGAGACAAAGTTGAGCCTGAAAGAGTTTGAGCTGAGAAAGGCGGTTACGAAACTGATGAGGGAAGAGTCCTGCTCACCTTTCCATGCATTGCTCATTATACAAACACCAGCCGCATTCCCTGACATACATCAACCTTCCACATTATGCCAATTCTGGTGTATAATCTATGGTCTATATACTCTACAAAATGACACCATTCTGGTTTATAAATCAATAGTGTAGACTCTACAATTCACGTGTCTCTGAGCTATAGAATTGAGTAACATCAACGTCTACGTTACTAATTTCATGTAAAACTTGGCTTTAGCTTACAAAAGGTAATGCCAACTCTGGTGTATATTCTACAAATTACATCAAAATATGAATAGAAACATAAGAAAGGCATCTCATCCATCGGAGCTACGAAATCACAATCTAACTGCCGGAGGAACATGAAATTTGAGTAAATCCCTAAATTCAATTCGATCGCAGTAACCTAAACACGTATCGGCTAATGATAGAAGTAAACGATTAGAGTTTCTCAGATCCGAGACGAGTCGTCAGTGTGAATAGAAGGCGGCGAGGTATTGGTGTCTCTCGTAAGCACTAGCAAACCCCTAGACTCTGGTGACGGAGTGAAGGCGGAGATGAGTACCTAAATTCGCGAGAGGTGGAGCTGTCGAGAGACTGTAGCTTGATCCCGAAGTCGCCATCGGCGAATCTCAGAGACTTTTGAAGACGCCGACGGAAGCAAATTTGGCGGACGATTAAAAGAAAAGGATATAAATTTTGAATATGGCGCCGCTTTTATTTAGTTTTGTGATATAATGATATTTACTCATTAATTATATTTTTATTTAGTTTGGTGACAGTGTGTTCATGTTAATAAAAAAAAAACTGACTGTTTTTTTTTTTTGAATGATAAATTTAACTCAAAAGAAAAGACATCCTTGTTACATCAAGTATATCATTTCTAATCAGAATAAAAAACAGCTACTTCTTTAACTTTTAAACTCCATTTATATAGTTTTGTCTTATGGCAAACCAAAATGCCATTCCTCCATCATAGTCACTTTATTCCCTTCCTTCTTATCACAGTGAATCTGTTTCTAATATTTTTTTTTCCAGCATCTTGATTAGAAGTGCTGCCAGTGAACAAGCTTCTCCATGTCTCCTTCCATTTCTCTCCCTCCATCGCAGATTGAAACACGTATCGAATGACAAATAGCTTAAGCTTACTCTGATTTGTATCAGAAGCAAGCCTTATCAGATCATCTCACTCTGTTGTATACGGATCATATAAGACTCCTCTCATCAGAACCTCCCAAATATGCGCTGAGAAAGGACATTCAAAGAAAAGATGTCTTCTTGTCTCCATATGATCTTTACAAAACACACAAGATGGATCAATATTTCCATTCCAACTTAGCATGCGATCCCCTGTTGATAATCTTTCCTTTATAGCAATCCAAAGTATGAAAGAGTATTTTGGTGTGGCATATTTAAACCAAACTATTCTCTCCCAGTGACAGTCTTGGTGTCTTTCCCTTAAAGTTTGCCAAGTTTCAATAGAAGAGAGAGTTTTTTTTTTAATTTTCCTCCTCCATTCCTCCAGAGAGATAAGTCTTCTTCCTCTACTATGCTTCTCTTATACCTTTCTATATCCATTTATATTCTGTTGAGGATGGGGATTCTATGATGTCTTTTCCCGTGACTTTCACACGCGATCACTGTTGCATTGATTAGAATATCCAAAGCAATATATCCTCTACCCTCCAGAATATCTGTCAGACGGCCCAACGAACTCCATGATTCATGCCAGAAAGAAGTCTTTCTCCCATCCCTCACTTCCACTCTAGAAAACTGACTCTTTTATTTGGAATGTTTCTTTTGCTTCCTAGGAAACCATATTTTATTTTCTTTTGAATGTTGCAAATTAAAATTATAGTTACGTTACAACTTATTAATTTGATGTGTGTCCAGATATAACTTTTTGAATCTCGACTTTAAACATATTTATATTTTGCCTAATAAAATGCCAGCAAATGAACCAATACTCACATCTATCATATATCATAGTCAGAACTATTTTATAAACGGAGGTACGTAATTCGGTGATTAGTACTATATTTTATAAATTCTTGACCATGACTTGACAATACATCTAATTTGTTCTCATATAATAAATAACTAGGTGGCCGATGTGCGGGTATAAAATATAGTATAATATCGATTGAGTTTAAATGTGGGAGAAAGTGGAACAAGTGAGAGTTTTAATGCTGAGACATGATTTGTGCAAATCTCCAGGATTCGGTAGGGGTGGACAATTCGTTACTTTTTCGGTTCGGTTGGTTTGTTTAGTTCGATTTTAATATTTTTTTCAACTTCAGTAAACCATATTTAGTCTGGTTCGGTGTGGTTTATGTCCAGTTCAGTTTATATTCGGTTCGATTTGTTTGTGGATTGGTTTAATTAGGCTCTTTGTAGCTTAATTTTTTAAAAGAAAAATTATGTTTTAAAACATAAATTATGTACACATAAACTATGTTAACTAAATTCAATATAAAACTGAAACAAAAACTAAAAAAGTCACAAAATGTATAAAAGAATAAAACAAATAAAAGTTAACTAAAGTAAAAAAAATCAACATCATTAGTATGTTTTTAATAAAAATTAACTATTAAAAAAATGTAACAAAAATATACATAAGACAGTAACGTATTAAAAGAAAATGTGATAAAAATCTCATAGGTAGAAACCTGCAAAGAAAATGTGATAAAAATTTTAAATATAATCCATAAGTAATATAAAATAAGAAGAACAATTCTGTTTTAAAAAAAAATCCCATAGAAACCTGTCGTCAAATTTTGTTAGCAATTGTACAATATAAAATAATTTAATAGATTTTTAAATTTTATTGAGACTTACCTTACTATTAAATTTGCATATCGCTATTGAAACAGACTAAAAATAGTTTGTAGTCAACAACAACTGGTATTTCGTCTGTGTTATTTATCTGTTAATAGAAAAAACAAACAAATGTAAGAATTTATAAATTTAAATTTTTTATCGAATAAAAATAGACTAATAAGTTAGTATTGACATCCCTTTTTTATATATACTCTACCTTCCTTTTTTCTTGTGTTATTATGGAGGATATTTTCATAATAAATGATGTTTATAAATATATTTTCATAATAAATAATGAAACAATTCAAATAAAGATACTAAAGTTATATTGTCATTAAATGTTTTACAATAAATATGATATAAACTTGTGTAATTAAATCATATTCAAAATAAGGTAAGTTTTTAAAAACGAATTAATAAATTAGAAACACTAAGGTAAATTGCATTAAAACAATGTAATAAATATGATTACTTGCACAAGTAATCTGTGTTCAAAATAAGATGGGTTATTAATAAACTAAAAACATTAAGGTAAATTACCTTTAAACTATCATTGATTTATTAATCAACTTGTGCAAGCAATCATAAATAAAGGAAGTTATTTTACGTGAATTAAGTAATTAGAAACATCAAGGTAAATTACATTTTTAAGATCCATATATATATAACCGATTTAATTCTAACATTAGTATTAGAAAGATATATTAGTGTGTAGCTTTTTCAATTATTGGGTTTAATTTAAATTTTAATAACTATATTACATTACTTAGCAGTAACCCTAACAAAATTACCTTGTTGTTTGATTAAAAAAAATTACTTTGTTCGATGGTGTTGAGATCGTTGTTAATTTGGTTTGAAACTTGATAACTATGTCTTTTGAGATCGTTGTTTGATAATTCAGCTTACATTTAATTTTTGTCCAGAAACTGCAAGAAATCTTATAGTTATTTGCTTTAAAACAGATGCATGCAAAACACAAAATTTATTTTTTAAAACTTATGGTACATCTTATATGAAACTAACGATTGTAAAGATTTTTATTTATACCTCTTATTTACAGGGAAGTGGTTCACTTTATCAGCGGTGAAACAGTTTTATTTTAACAACACAACTAGATTTTGACCCGCCCTTTAAAGGGCGGGTATATTTTTATTTTTATTTAATTCTCATATTTATGTTTTCTTTATGATTATATTTGTATTTTCTTTATAATCATATTTGTGTATAAATTTCAACTAAAATATATTTTATTAAATAATAACAATTTAAAAAGTGATCCGGTATATTGCCCGTCGAATCCGCCAACCCACGGGTTTCAATTTTGTTTTGGTCAAAAATACGAACCACAAACAAATAATTTATATCGGCATCCGCCCTATTTAATTTTGCGGATATCCACGGGCTATAAATTTTTTAAATAATTAATTAATTTAATTATTATAAAAATATAAAAATGTAAAACTATATTTATAATAAAAAATATACATTTAAAATTTTAAAATTGTTTTTTTTAAATTACCATGTTTTTAAAAAGTGTTTACTTTTATTTTTATTTTTATTTTTTAAATACTTTTTCGGGTCGGTGGGTACCCGTAATCCAATATCTACCAATCCGTGCCCACTCCGAATAAAATATTCATAACCCGCATCCGCAAATCTATTTTGTCAAATAGTTGAACCAAATTTATGATTCACCCTTAAAATGACAACTATATTTTTTGTTTTATATTTTTTAAGAAATATAATTTTTATAAAATCTAGGTTGTAACCAATTATATCTCTGAATATATAATTTTTTCTCACATCTCTGAACCTATAAATATACCTGTAAAAATGTACTTATTTCACTAATTATTAAATATTTAGATGTTCGGAATGGAACTGAAATTTGATAGTTGGGTGAAAAATTCTTATGTTTATAGTGCTACTTATTATATTGTAGCACGAATAATGAATAATGACCTTTTATCAAAAAAAAAATGAATAATGAATAATATGATTATATAGCAGTATGTTACAAAGATGCGTAAAATTGCAAAAACAATCGACTATCTTGGAATAAAAGAACTGGTTATAAATTAGTTTGTATTTAAAATAGTTGACAGTTTTAGTAGGAACAAAAGAGCTGGTTACAAATCAGTATGTATTAAACGTGTAGATAGTAACTGTTATTATAATTAGATTTATATTTTATATTTTAGATACAGTTTTATTCTATTTTATGCAGTTATATTTTAGATTCAGTTACATTTTAAATTGGATCCAACTATAGATTTTGATCCGTTCTTCAAAACGGCGGATATATTTTATGTTCAAAACCTTAAACCCTATAATTCTTGTGTGTAGAGTGCAAATACTCTTTACATTTTCTAAAAAATTAAACTTGTATATTTGTGTTTTTAATTATTTTTAAAATCATATTTAAAATACGTGTATTTTTTGTTTTATATTTTTTTTTTAAAAACTCATTTTTATATTTATTTTATTTATTTTTAATCATATTTGTATTGTATATTTTTCTTAAATAATTAATAAATTATTTTAATAATTATATTAAAATAGCTATTTAAAAAAAGAAACCACTAACATTAATAAAACCACTAACGTTAATAAGAGATAAGATTAATAGATTACAAAGAAGTTGGAAGTATTTTTTTTTTTTTTTTTTTTTTTTTTTTTTTGACAGCAACAAACAGACTCATATAGACTCTGTTATCCAAACTGGTAGCTCTGCATCCATATGAACGACAAAAGACGGTTGCTTCCTTACACTGCGTGCTAGACTGTCCGCCTTGTTATTTTCTGTTCGTGGTATATGAACGAGCTCTGAACTGTTGAAAAGAAGTTGGCCAATATTGTAACGTGGAGTTTTATTTGTGTTGGTGAAACTACTTTATCTACCACAAAGATAGGAACAATATGGAGTATAAGCAGTTAGATTTAGCAGTTGTAAATAAGCTAATACTTTTAGATGTCGTTATATATACATACACATAAGCAGTTAAGTTATATATAGCAATCATAATTTTTTTTAAATGGACACAACTAATATCAATGGGGCATACTTCAACTTTAATAGTATTGATAAACACCAATACAGTCCACAGGATGATCTTAAAAAACCCAACAAAAATCAATATTTCAAAGTCTTACAAACTGTTGTATTCTGAAATCAGTTTTAGTATTTTTGCAGACTTATAGAAAACAAGCATTGTACAACATTTAAACAACCAAAATCAGTTCATGCCATCTCCCATCTTATAATATAGGTTAAATGATAAAAAGTGTAAGATTGTAAAATTTGAAGCTAATTATCCGCGCGGCAGACGACCTAGGTTTTTTGAATTAAAGCCGAATTTGTGGTACATATGCATGTTGGGAGCATGAATCTTATCCTCCTGCATTATCAAATATTCAAAATAATGCGAGATGCCAAATATTCACATATAGAAGCATGAATCTTATCCCCCTGCCATAAGAATGATCTTAGTTAAGAGTTTACCTATCACCATAGGTTTTATATGATAAACTAAGAAATCTAAATTTTAATACGGCTTACCATGTGATCGCACAAGACTAACTCGATTGTATGTCCACCAGCTGCGATATCCGACTTCCACATACGAATTATCTGAACATAAATCCAACAGATTTCATTGTTAGGCTGGAGCTCTGAAACATTGGAGAAGGTAGCCATCGATGTGTGCTCAATCAATTGGGTTGCTTTTGCTTTTGAGAAAATTAGGTTACACAGCAAACAATTATATAGTACGTCAACCAATATACTCTTTAGAAAACAGATATTATCTTCCCATATTTAGCTTGATATGTTTGCAGTATGCATTCATATTATGGTGTATTAGCCTTATTTGAGTGGTGCATTCAAGTTTCATTGATTCGTTTGAGCAACCTTTCCAAATTTCTAATATGAATGCCTTGCTCATAAAGTATGTAATTATTAAGACCGTATTAATTATAACCGATGAAAAATAGTAATGTTTGTGTCGATCAAATATACTATATTACTGCAGTAATTTATTATATGGATTCAAATTTGGTAATGTTTGGTCGATGGAAAAAAATAAATGAAAAAGAAATTATCAAAAATTCAACAAATAAGATTAAGAGAATTAATCCTAGAAGCTCTCTATGAGTGACACCTAAGTAAAAATCACTAAAGTGACTTCTCTTTTAATGTATAGGGGGATATATCTAACTAATTAAGAAGGAACTCAAAATCGAGAAAAAAATATAGTTGATGTAGGGTTGGGCAAATAATCCGAACCCGAAAAACCAAACCAAACCCGATCCGAAAAAGTAGCACCGAACCCGAACCAAAATTGATTAAATATCCGAACGGGTTCAAAATTTCGGTATTTAAAGAACCGAAACCAAACCCGATCCGAACCGAAGTATTTTGGGTACCCGAATGTATCCGAAATAAATTTATATACTTAAATATATACATTATTTTTATATAGGGATACCTTTAAGTTTTCCAAAATACTCGAAAAATATATGCAAATAGTAAAAAAGAAATGTTTAAAATAGCTAAAGTATACTGAAAATACCAAAAATAGTTAAATATCTATTGATTATTTATCCAAATATTCAAAGAAAACTAATTTATATGTTAAATTAAGGTATTTTGACATATATGTTATGAAAATTTATATGTAATATATTATCTTTCTTATAGATTTTGAAAATTTAAAGTATATAATGAATTTTGAAAATTTAAAAACATTTTAAATGGGTTATCCGAACCCGAACCGAACCCGCAAAGATCCGAACCGAACCCGAACCGAAATTTAGAAATATCCGAATGGAGCTGAAATCTTTGACCCCGAAAACCCGAAACCCGAATAGACTGAACCGAAACCCGAATGGGTACCCGAACGCCCTAAGTTGATGTAAACAAAGAAAAAATGCGGATCGAAACTAGACGCATCTTGCAGGGAAATCCGCCAATGATTTGATTTGGACACATGCATCATATTAATATATTTTACTCTCTGTCAACTAACATGATAGAGATTGAATCAAATGCCCAAAAAACTCATAATAATCAAACTATTTTACAGTCCCTATAATGAAATACAAAATTCACTAGACGTATATAAAAGTACAAAAGATTTCAGAAACTGAGACTAAACTATAAGTATAATGAGATAATTATGATAAATTATTAATCGTATGAAAACATAAACGATTTTATCTATTGTGAAGCGGGTTTGGTCCGGCAGGAGCTTCTCTACCGGAAACTCCATAAATAGGGTCGTATTTATCGCCGGAGTGCACCACCGATAACAGTCTCTCTTCGGCAAATCTTCTCCGCCAGAACTCCGCCGCTGAGTGCAACGGAGTCTTCGTCTTACCAATATGGCGGCCGTATGAGAGATGGAGTCCGCCTAAAAATAGGATCAAGATGATTAAAGATGATATAATCTGGGATCCTATACTCTGCCTCCAAGATTTCATTCTCTCTTTTTTTAACTCTCTTTCTCTCTTGGCTTTTGGTCTCTTTGATTAAGATCCGACTACTTAGGCAGAGATTTATATTAAAATAGTACAAAGACGATGCATGTTCATGATGGACTCGTGGAGTGTGGTATAATAAAATACTCGAGGCAAACTTTGAAAAGTCGAAACCAGCCTTTACGTGTTAGAAATATATATTTAAGTATACTTATGTAGATTATAAATTTTAGCAAGTATAATGATATAAACGGTACATTTTTTTATAATTTCTGAATAACTAATAACATAAGAAATTCAGCTGGTATAATGATATAAACTGAACATATATTTTATATTTTTAGTAATTATATATTTTCCGAATAACTAATAACCTACGAAATTTAATTATGTGATTCTGTTGTATTGGCCTGATAGAATTAGAATTAGAATTAATATGAGAGGATGTATTTGTCGTTTTCACACACAGCCTAAACTGAATAGCAGGGTACTTATGTAAATATATCCTAATGACATCGATGGAGTGCTCGCGTGGAACACCCGTTGGCACAGTCGACGCTCTTTGATAATGACGTTGACTTTTTATATTATTTGTTAATTTAACTTTTAGCCAGCAAATAATTTATAAAACCCGCAACAGTACTAATATAAGAAGAATAACCTACCTCCATATAATATTCATAGCAAAGTTTATAATACATCTTTACTTGGCATCTTCTTCACCAGATTTTTTTTTGTTGACATATCAAACTAACATCTACACTACATGATATAGTTTTTAAAATAGCCTCACACGTTTCCTTATCACATTTTCAACGACTATAGCAGTCGATAAATTTCAATGTTCTCTGCTTTTACGTTTCTCTGTTTCCGCAAGAACAACAATCTATATTTTTTTCTCAGGTTCTACATTTTCACATGACAAATACTCAGAAAATTAATTGTGCACCAGAAATCATATACTGTTCTTGTACATTTACTACACAAGTCTTTGGGTGATACCACTTTGAAGAATGAAACAAAACAGCGCAATCATTCATTCTCTCCTCAAAATATTATCTCATTCTACTCTGTTTGTGCAAGACATGATTGTAGTTTTCATCTCTTCTTTGCTCAATGATGCTTCCACAATTAGCTGCAATGAATAAACGGTCCCAAAAAAAACTAAATTATCCAAGATTCATAATATAATCAGGACAAACTAATATTTAGTAGATCTTCTTTCTCTTTCTTTCTTTACCTCTTGCACTCTGTTTCCAGCTCGGGCAAGTAGTTTGTATTGGTTCTCAAACATTGGCGCCATGTAAACCTACACAGACACATTGTTCAGAGAAATAAATATTAAAATAACTATTATTTTAACGTTTTTGTGTTTTTATCTATCAAAAGTTTATTTATGTGTTTAAAATGGGATAAAACTGTATACCTGAAACGTTGGAGCAAGACCAGGGCTCAAGAAGAAACGACCTTTTGAAACAGATTGGATTCCTTCAACCATCTCCATCTCTTTGATTAGAGATTCCACATCAGGCCACTGCAGAATAAACTTCCTCAGAAACCCATAAAAATAATGGACTGGTCACATTACTCACAAAAGATCTATTAATACCTCAGCGTCAAGCTCTGCAGCTTGTAACTTTCCCAACTGATCATTGTCACCAACTACAGATTCCAAGGCTTCTGTTAGAGGATCAGGCTGCATAAGGATATCAAATAAGGGTCAGAAGTTACATCAAATGAGATACATATTTCTCCAATGGTACAGATCTTTCTCTCTCACCGTGATTTCTTTTAGTGACAAGAAGATACGTTCAAGAGCAAAATCTAGCTGGTGCACTTTCGCCTCCACCATCTTATAACACCAACAACAACAAAAAAAACATTTGTCATACAGTTTCATTTCTTGACAGAGTTAACGCTATATTTCATGACTTTACCTGACCGATTTTGAAATATGAAGCAGGGTCTAAAGTTGCATCCCATGAAACTTCTGATTGGTGAATCAATGCAGGAACACCTTCTAGCTGTTTCCAACGAAACATTTAAAAGTTTTAACAGCAAAGAAAGGTAACTACAAGAACATGATAAAAGTCCGGTACAGTACCTCGCAGAAAATACCAAAATAGGTAATTTTCCTGATGCAGCATTTCACAACATCCCCAACACGAAGCTTAGCCATCAGATTTCGTTTTTTCTCAACTTCCTCCTCATTTTCTCGTGGCCTCATCGAAAATATAAGCTTCCTTGAGTTTCTATTAGCCATAACCACATTCACTTTGATTTTCTGCATTGATCTAAAATGTTTAGAAAGCAAGAAAAAAAAAACATTTCCATTAAAATAATAAACGTTTCAGATACGTGTTGGATCAAACCTGGCCAACAAAAGACGACAGGAACTTCTGCTTCTCTCTGTCATACACCATAAGAAGATCTTCAAGCTTCATATCAGAAGAAACTTCTCCATTAACAACTTCAGAAGCCACTAAGCTTGAAGAATCTGGAGATGGAGCTTTGCTCGTGATATCTTGACCTCCAATCACTCCAAGGTTTTGTCGATACAATGATGGATCTACACCTTTTCTTCTCAACCATGATTCAAACGCCAGGAATTTCCATTTTGCTGCTAGGTTCCGGTAAGGTAAAAATCCGATCAAAGATCCATAGGAAACCTGCAAAGAAGAGAAACGAGTTAATATTATTAACCAAAAAGGAGATGAAACTTTTAAACCAGAAATGAGGGACAGATCTTACTTACAGCAAATCCTCTGGCGCTCGAGCTTATTAGCTCAACATCCGCTCGTAGCTCTGTCTTAACTAGAGACTCTGCCTTGTTCCAATCACTTTCCTATCAAATTAACACAAGACGAGTTTATGATTGGCCTCTTTGTCTTATGAAGGAACGTATAGTGTAAAAAAGAGTGTTAGTTCTAAACCTCCAAGGAAGATCTAGAAGGAGGGCCCTTGAGCTCAATAGAGACCTGGCGGCTTTCTTGGTTCACGGTTAATGGTTGTCCTCTGTCTGAAACTGATGGCTCTGCGGAAGATGGGTCTAACCTAAAACAATTTAAACCAGCCAAGTCAAAATGTGAAAGAAAGAAAGAACTAATCAAGACAGTAAACGGAAAGAACCTTTGTGGCTTCCCTTGTAAAGAAGCTTCAACGGTTGTTTGAGAAACTGGACTTGAGGGAGCTATGTCGACTGGATCACTGCTAATGGTTTCCTCCTCAGAGGATCCTGATGATATATCGCTCTTAAGCTGCAATTCTTAATTAAGACAACAAGCATATGAATCAGCTCCATGCTAAGAGTATTTGTGAAAAAATGACTCTATCAATTACCAGTTGGAACAGACGCATTTTCAATCTCTGGCAACTCCACAGCTTCCTCGTCTACTACGTTCTCAGTCTCAGGCCTCGCTTCTGGCTTCTCTAAAAGAGTATACTCCGAGTATACTACTCCTTCCTCCGTAGTTAATCCATCATCACTTAGAACCTTATTATCTTCCTCCGCATTCACACTCACTGGTTCAGGTTTTCGCAACAGCGTCATGTCACTAAACCTCTCATTCTCCCTCTCATTCCTCATCTTCAATGTCAGGTTCCGCTTCAACCGCAGCTTAGACTCATCCTCCTCGTCGTTATTCACGTAATACGAGCTCGGCTTTCTCAGTATGACATTAGGCAACGTCCTTTTCGGAGGAGTAGCAGCAGCAACTGGAGAAGCATTCTCCAATGGCTTCTTCAGAGAAAGGTTTGGTCTTTTCACCACAGGCTTATCCGAAGTTTCGAACTTGACTCCGTCTTTAGGAACTGGCTTCACCAAGTTCAATCCATCCAGTGAAGGTGAAGTCGGTTTCTTCTTATTCTTATCTTCTTCCTTAGACCAATCCAAAGGAATGGTTTCAATGTCAGGAAGCTTACCCTTGTTCTTGTAAAAAGACTTCTCAACTTCAACGAACGACGCTTCCGGATTCACTTTCCTAGCCACTATCTGTTCATCATTTCACCGTTAAACAAACATTTCACGGATTAAAGTTTCGAACTTTTTTATAGAGAGAAACAATCTCAACCTTGGCTAAAGTCAGTTTGGGGTCTTCTCCGAGTAAGCGGCCGAACTTGAGCTCCATTTGATCCCATTCGTTCAGCTTCGGCTCTTCCCTCTTCGACGCACAAACCACAAACTTCTTCTGCTTAGCTGCCGCGTTTTCCCCTTTCCTTCTCAATCCAACACTGTAACGGAACGACGGGAAGCTTCCGGCGATAGAGACGGCGGCTGATGCGGAAGAGGATAAGGCGAGGACGTCCATTTTTCCCGATTAAAGCCCAAAACTTTATCACTAATTTCTCCGGCCCAGTATCATCAGGGTCCGAATCAAAATCTCGAATTTCGTTTTTTTTTTTTTTTTAACTCGAGTGCTAACAGTGGCTCGCGCTCTGGCTATGGTGGAGCGGAGAGAGGGAGGAACTTTATCGGTTTAGCTTTGCATATTTTTGCGCTTCCTGGTTCTACCAGTGATGGAAAGACACGTGGTTGATGAAGCAATGACCCAAGCGATTTCGTTAACATCTTGATGTTTTTTGGTTTTAGAGAACAACTGCACGTCGTTTCAACTCTTCTCGAACGTCATCTTTTTTTTTTTTTTTTTTTTTTGGGCAAGGAACGTCATCTTTTTTCTCGCATAATAAATAAACGAAACTAGGCCTATGGAATTTTTGTTGACGAGCCTACGTTCGGCCCATAAAGATTTGTTAAAGAGTGAGCTAAGACTACATTAAGATAGTCACTCGAATGAAATAAACTTGTAACATTCAAATGTGTTTGGAACAGTTTCAAACGCTAGGCAGAGATGTTTATATGATTATTCATCAAATGCTAACAACTACTACTATTATTTACCTTTTAAAAAAAACTAGTACTATTATATGCAAACAATGTTTTTGTGTGTAAAGATTATAAAGAACGAACGGAAAACATGGTGTGTCACGTGGAAATTGACGAGGCTGAAAGGAAAGATGGGCGTTATGCGCTAGTGTTGTACCGCGGTTTTCATTCTGAAACTATGTACACTTGTCGCTCGATCTATCTGTGGCTGTTGGCCTCATGGTTTATGGCTCCTTTTCTCCAGTTCTTTTCTAGTATTTCTATCAATATTTAACTCTAACAAAAGTGTGTTTTCACATGCTTTGGGTAAAAATTAATGTATATAAAATGACCACTCCTGTCTAGTGGTCTAATAACGAACAAAAGTATTTTTGTTGTTTTGGTTAAACCATTACCATTAACAAAAATCGTGACAATAATTTCTCTTGTTTATATTTGTTTATGTTTTATTCTACTCAGTATAAATAAACGTGTGATGTAATGATTTTATTTTAATAGGTCTTGTCTCGTTCACTGAAAATTCACGAACCAATCCAAATTCAAAATGTAAAAAGTTGCACCTGACAAAACCATATTTTAAGTGTTAATCAAAAGAATTGGTTCGATCATATCACCTTTGCAGAAACAATAATGGTACCAAACCTGATCTTCCACAAATTAGGAATCTTTTAGACTTATCTACTCTATTAAAATAGAGTCCTATTTAAAAATTACCTTGGCATAATTTTTTTGGGCCTATTGAAAATGTTGGGACTTATCTATTAATTAACATTTCTGTTATTTCCACTTATCCTTAATCTACTAATATTAAATATATACCTTAGTATTTACTAATAACAGTTATCATATATTAAAACCATCGATGCTTTAAAGTAAGATTGATAATTTAGACCTATACTTGGCATATCTCATTTATTGGGGATATCAATACAATACTTCTTCTCGACATATGTTTTGCATTTGTCCTATGCGTTTCAAACTTTTTCCAACTACTGTTAATCATCTCAGCATCCATTGATAGACTTATACTTCTTCAACTAAGTCTTATTCAAAATCGACATAATACTAACTTATTAATATTGATAGACATATTTCTTTAACTAATTGATGATGACACTATCAATAGACATATTTCTCTTTCCCATTTCTTTTCCTTTATGTTTATATGGTGATATACCTACATAAGATATCATGTTACTCGATCTATTTTTAAAATAGAACATAAATCGATAGTAAAATTAAATCAAAATATAATAAATATTTCTAACTATATTCCATTGTAATTCAAAATAAATACAGATTTAAAAAATAGAAACAGAATTAAGAATGATTATTATGGCTAATTGATCGTATTAAATCGTTAAAAAGATAAAATTTAAACAATTATAATTGATGTCACCGGAAATTATGAAAATGTAAACAATTATATTGATTGATAATTACAGTTCCGAATATACTTGGAATCTCAAAAATTATACTAATTTGTTGTTACCAAATCTAAAATATATTCGGTTATGAAATCGTAAATCTAAACAAAACAAATCCAATTCAAATTTTCATATGTTAGATAATTTAAGAAAAATCCAATTCAAATCTCTTATTAATCATTTAAGAAAAATATTATACAAATAAAAATATAAATATGACTAAAAACAAAAATAGAGAAATAAAATTTCTAAACAAATGTAAAACAAAAAACATATCCGCCCTTTCAAGGGCGGGTAATAATCTAGTTTAACTTAAATAGTCACCAGCTTTCAGCAATTCAGCAGATGTAAAAGTCTATTATAGGGAAAACACGTTTTAATTTAAGGCAAAACAATTCTTTTGTCCGAACAAGAAAGAAGGCAAAACAATTCTTTTTATTTTTGAACCATAGGCAAAAAAACTCAAAGACATAAAAAATCTGCATATGGAATTATCTGTGCCAAACAACATGGGACCTAACGCCCACAGTTTTACCCCATCGTCTATAAATGAAATACTTTCAGTCTTTCACTTCATCTCCATCAAGAAACTTCAAACTGCAAAACAAAGCATTTGTTTCATTTATCAAAAATACTCCCAGAGCTTTTTCACCTTCTCTCAAGTTATTACAATGGATGTCTACATATCAGAAGAGTATGTCACCCGCAGGAGAATGGAGAAAAAAGCTGCCGCTGTGGCCGGAAAGGATCTGAGGTATGGCTTTTATGCATGCAATAGACCGGAAAAGAGAAAAAGCATTCCCCAGATATCGGAATCTCGGCCGGAGAACGAGTTTCGGGTCACCAGCGGTGGTGTTTATGAGAGTTGTGTGTTCCAATGCTTCTCGCCGTAATAACCTGAGCGTACAAGTTTAATGATTTAAACGCAGACGCATGCTTATGCATGGGCTGTTATATTAGTTGTAGCTCTTTGTATTGTATCTCTTGGTTTTTATGCTACTAGTAGTATATAGAGAGGGGGTTTTCTTGACTACGTGTGTGTTTATCCATAAACTACAAGTCTACAACAATGTATAATTGTTAGATTCTAGATAACTAAATAAGATATGTCAAATAGAGTGATAAAATTAGTGAACGGATATAAATCATTCGTTGAAAGATATAGTAGACAATGAATAATCAGATTTTTGGAATAGAAGTTATTAATTATTCTGTTAAATTATACAGCTAATCAATATAAGACTTAAGTGACTATGTTTAAGTCTTTGTTGCTGGCTCTGTAAGGAAACTCTCCATATTAGAACTAGTTTTTTTGCGGTTATTTCCGAAAACCTTTCTCCATAATCGATTAACTTTGGGTTAAGCTCGGTCTTTAATATTTTATTAATTTATAAAAACTCATTTTTAGATTTTTATTTATTTTAAGATATATTTTTATAAAATAAATTTTTTTATATTTATATATATATATTTGATTTTAGTGTATATACTAATTTTTAAAATTTGACATTTGTATATGTTTATTATATTATTTTATATATATAAAATATGTTTCATATAATTTTACTAAATATCATCAAATATATTAAGTATTAAGAAAATATAAATATATTTTATATAAATAATATAAAATTTGGTTCATACTTATAAAAATGTATATGCATATTAATTATTAATTTATAATTCTAATGAATATTTATAATTCTAATGAAACCGTATATTATATTATTTTTTAAAAGATTATTATCTTATTGTATCATATTTTGAAGTTTGAACCGGTCCGATTTAGAATTAGATAAATATATTAATTTATGTTATTTATTAATTTATATAGTTTCTATCGTATTTTTAGTTGCGTCAGCGATTCTTAAATTATGGATGTGGGACTTTGAAGACCCAAATAGAGTGATGCAATCAAGTTTCGTTATTGGATTGGGTTTTCCAAATTGTAGCGCAAGTACTATATCGAAAGTTAGCCATTATTGGTTTTGAAGAGTGGACTGACAACAAATTCATACATCGTTTTGTCTTTATTTGTTAGTGTTTTAATGTGAAGGAGAAATAATGTATACCTATGACAAATAGCTGCTTAACTGATCCCTAGTAATTCAATAAATCAGTTCTAGGTAATCCTTAGTCTAACCAGCTGCACCAATGGCCCAATAACACGTTCACCTTAATGCTAATAGTTTCCTATCTAAAATGTTGCATATGAAATGTTGTGAGAATCGCCTAAGATAAATATGAAATACGTGGGTGTATATAATTGGACTGGGACCGTATACATTAATGTATAAATAGTATGATCATATATGCTACATTGTTTTCTTTCTATATACTAATTAGTAAAAATGTCTATATCAAACATTTCTAATTCATTATGTCTATAGATCTGATTCATATTATTCTAGTTTTAAATCCATCACCAAAGAACAAGACTCTTATCTCCATTCTCGAAATACGAAAAGATTGTTACTAAAACTAATAAAATACTGCTAAAAGATAAGAAAAGACCTAATAAATTCTGATCATGGTGCATACAAGTTGCGTATTTAGCCAACAAAAAAATAAATAAACAACTTCAAATTTTTTAAATTATTAAAAGTAACAAAGAAGAAGAGCTGACTGTAGAGATAGGCTTGTTCGCTGGAATGCTATAAAAGGAGAGCAAATTGTGGTATGAAAAGAGCAGCAAGAGAGAAGATAGGTTTTACATGAAGAAGAGAGTCTAATATATAGTAGCCAAGGATGACTTGCCTGCGCTTAGTTCTTCCCAATGATTCAATCTTCTGTGTGATTGAATCTTGAGGTTTATGTATCAGGCAGTCTCCTTGGCTATCTTAATATGCTCTCTTCATTCATGTTATACCAATTTCTTCTTCCTATCATATAGGAAAATCTATTGTCTAGTTAGAAGCATACTTTTGTGAAAGCACAAATATTTTCCATGTCAAATATTTTGAAGAAGTTTCAACTTCCATTCATTCAGGCCAGCCCTAGTTGTAGCTTTGATTTCCATATTTTCTAACTTGTAAAAAACGTTATGAATTTGCAATTGTGACACCCTGAAAATAAGTTTTGGAGTTTAGGCTAACTTGAGTGGAAACTAGAGGAGTTGTGGTTGGCCTAAAATGTTGTTCGTTCTGCTTACTAAATCTCTTAAATTGCAATAATAACATTATAGATTCACTTTGGTCCAAGCGTTGGAAACATTAGATTACGACCAATAATTCACTGAACAGAGACGGAACTCTCTTTAGAACTATTAAAGGAACTAAAACATGATTTCTTAACACTACCCTTCATTATATTTATATAGCTATAAAATTTAAGCGTCACTATCATCGCTGCTATCATCAACGCCGATCATTGGAGAAGTAGACACCAGGCTGGATCGATCTTCTCCTAGTCCTCGACGGGAGTATGTTATCCAAATCCACCTCCGCCAATGCATCGTCGGACAACTCGCTCTCGTCGTACTCATCACCATCTTCGTCGTCGTCTTCATCGCTATCATCAAATTCGATCAACTTTCCTTTTCCCTTGTCCTCTCTCGAGAAGACTTTACCTTTCCTATCATCTTCCTCTTCCTCTCGAACTCCAACTTCTTGCTTCTCTTCAGCTGCGATATCGCCACCGGGGGAGACGACATTCTCATCCTTCTCCGATACAGAACCAGCAGTAGTAGAAGAAGAATTCAGATTCTCGACGCAGATTCCACTAACTCCCTCGCCTCCGGACTCTGAATCGGCCGAACTCGACCAAGGATTAAGCTTCTGAGCCTTGTTTGACACATTACCCTGCTCTTGGCAACAGAGATCCGGTCTCCTCTTAACCGGAAACGACGATTCCGGCTTGTTCTCAACGTCCGCCATAGATGATGACAAGAAGAGCTCTTCCTCGCAAAACAAGTAACCCTAGATTGCAATACTATGTAACTTCCAGTCAACCCGCGTAATTTTCCATTTATCTTATTAATTCGACCCAGCCCATCAGCCCATTATTAGTCCATCAGCCCATTATTTTGTTTGTGTTGTCAGGTGGAGAACGTGCGGGGTGATACTAAACCAGCTTCATGATAGTAGTTAGTATCTGACCGGTTTGGTTTTGTACTCGTTAGCAACAAATATAATTCGAACCGGTTATCCATTATGATTGAAGGAAGCAGAGAGATCCATCGGAGAAGAGAGAGTCAGATAGATTGAGAGAAAGAATGACTTCGAGGTACTGGGTGGTGTCTCTACCAGTGAAGGACTCTTCTTCTTCCTCGTTATGGGATCGCTTACAGGAGCAGATCTCCAAGCATTCCTTTGATACTCCCGTTTATCGGGTACGCCAGCCGATTTCGATATTGAAACTTTTATTGGCAGAGATCGATCTAATAATAATAATAATCTCCTTCAATTTTTGTTTCGCAGTTCAACATTCCTAATCTTCGTGTTGGAACCTTAGATTCTCTACTCGCTCTCGGCGATGATCTGCTCAAGGTAAATTCGTTTTTTGTTACCATGTCTCTCCCGATTGGATCATTATTTGGAACTCGTTGTTGGTCATGATGATGATTAAAACGATGGTGTTGAGATGATGTGTAGTCGAACAGCTTCGTGGAGGGAGTTTCACAGAAGATCAGGAGACAGATCGAGGAGCTGGAGAGGATTTCTGGTGCTGAGAGCAATGCACTTACAGTTGATGGAGTTCCTGTTGATTCTTATCTCACCAGGTATCTCTTTTTTATTATGATGATTACTAGTTTTGTGGTGATCTGATTCGGTAAATAACTAATAAACAAAAATTATGGATGTGGGGGCGTCAAGGTTTGTCTGGGATGAAGCTAAGTACCCGACAATGTCACCTCTGAAGGAGGTTGTTGACAATATTCAGTCTCAGGTTGCCAAGATTGAGGATGATCTCAAGGTAAGAGAGCTTATCCTTTATGTCTGCTAGTGGATTCTCGTTTTATGTTATGTTTAGAATTTTCTTATTGTGATTTTATGAAATTGTGGTGTTTACTGACTCTGATGATTTCACTTATTATTCAGGTTCGTGTAGCTGAATATAACAACATCCGCGGTCAACTCAATGCCATTAACCGAAAGCAAAGCGGAAGGTAAAGCTTTTGTTTTCTTTCCCTTATTCGAACTTTGATTTTCTCTATCGCTCTAAGTTTGGCTTGCAACTTATTCTCCCTGTGAAGGTTTTCCAGAATAATGATTTTGGTTTTTTTATCTCTTTCTCGCTGCTTAAACCTTGTGGCAATGTGGCTTATCTTCCTCCTTTTTGTTTTGTTATCAGTTTAGCTGTTCGTGACCTATCAAACTTGGTTAAGCCAGAAGATGTTGTCTCGTCAGAACATCTCGTTACTCTCCTTGCCGTTGTTCCAAAGTATTCTCAAAAAGACTGGTTAGCATGTTATGAGACATTGACCGACTTTGTGGTAAATTTTTTAGTTTTTTTTTTAGTTCCATATACAAACGTTGAAACTATTACTTTTTTTAATCAATTTATTCTGACTCTTCTCAGGTTCCCAGGTCGTCAAAGAAATTGTTTGAGGATAATGAGTATGCTCTTTACACTGTCACTCTCTTCACTCGTGTTGCAGACAATTTCAGGACAAATTCCCGCGAGAAAGGGTTCCAAGTGAGTATTTCTTCTAGTCAACTTCCTGATATTACCTCTAGAGTTCTCTTAGAAGTCATGAATACTTATCTGCCAGTATTGGTGATGTCCTTAGAACTGATGGATTTCACTGTGCAAGTTGAGACGTTTGGTTGATTCTCAAGGTTTGTATTTCACATGTTGTACCCCTTTTCTTTTAGGTTCGTGATTTTGAACACAGCGTCGAAGCACAAGAGACTCGCAAACAAGAGCTAGAAAAGTTGGTTCGGGATCAGGAAAGCTTGAGAAGCTCCCTTTTGCAGTGGTGCTACACCAGTTATGGAGAGGTAACACAGTACTCTGTATAGCGATACTCTTGCAATATCATCCTAGAAATCAAAAGCCAGAGTATGTATCGATCGTCGTTCTATATATATATCTGTAGGTTTTCAGCTCCTGGATGCATTTCTGTGCTGTTCGTATATTCGCTGAGAGCATTATGAGATATGGTCTTCCTCCGGCTTTCTTGGTAAAACAAGGACTCCAAGCTATGCTTTTTCTTAAAGAAATCCCTCAAACCCTGTTAAAACTCCATGACTAAATTACTTTATCTTGTCTCGTGAGTTACTATCTAGGCATGTGTCTTATCTCCGGCTGTAAAAAGTGAAAAGAAAGTCCGCTCCATTCTAGAACGCTTGTCTGATTCTACCAACAGGTATGTTAAAAAGTCTCTGCTTTATATCATTATATTCATCTATTATAAGTAGTTGGATGAGATTTTGATTTGAATTTTTTGAGTCTGATTGTATGATAAACAAATGCAGTTTATACTGGAAAAGCGAGGAGGATGGAGGAGCCATGGCTGGTTTAGCCGGTGACTCCGAGACACATCCTTATGTCTCCTTCACGATCAACCTTGCTTAAAATTGATGATGAGAGATGGCTTGATGCTTCTTCTACGTCTATATGCCTTCATCTGTTTTATTTGTTTGTGTTCTATATATTTCATTGTTATTATATTTTGATCTTTTTTTTTGTTTCTAAATAAAAGAAGGAAAGATTGAACGTGGCACTCGAGAGAGATGTTACTGTAATTTTTATTTTGGCCGGATTCTTGTTAGATTCCGATGAGTTTATGATACTTGTGGACGAGCAGAGGTTATACAGTTGTTAAAGCCTTGTCATTTTGTTACTTCAGCTGTTTCGTTTTTGTCTCTTTTTATTTTGGTCTGAATGATATTATAGGTAACAAGTGCTGAAATCCAGCGTATGTCGAAAGTTGAGAAGAGGAAGTCTTGCTGTATACATCACCCAAATGTATTCTTTTTTCGAAAATCGATTTCAGGCAGGAAACTTCCATACCAATTAAGCATTTTTCAAACAAAAAAACTCCATACCAGTTAGAGAGTTCAAAATCTCCATGACACTTGACTAGGGGTGTCAAAATGGGTCATGACCCATTGGTTGACCCAATCCAAGTTGACCCATTAACCTAAATGAACTGTTTATTTTTGATTCAATGGGTTAATGGGTTAACAGGCTAATAGGTTAACAGGTTAATGGGTTAACAAGTTAATGGGTTAACAAGTTAATGGGTTAACAAGTTAAATAGGTCTATTGGGTTGGATCAAATCTGATCCATTTAAAAAAATTTAATTAAAAAAATCAAAAAAAATCAAAAAACAAATTCTCACAAAAAAAACAGAAAAACACAATTTTCCGCCACGACCAGAAATGCAATTTTCCACCAAAATCCGAAAAAAACAATTTCCCGATAAAACCGGAAAATTGAAATTTTCCGCCAAACCGAGAAATATAATTTTCTGTCAAAACCGGAAAAACGCAATTTCCCGCCAAAATCGGAAAAATGCAATTTCCCGCCAAAACCGTAAAACACAACTTCCCGCCAAAATCGGAAAAACAATTTCCCGCCAAAACCGAGAAAACCAATTTTCCGCCAAAACCGAGAAAAACACAATTTCCCGTCAAAAACGGAAAAACGCAATTTCCCACCAAAACCGGAAAACGCAATTTTCCGCAAAAACCGAAAAATTGCAATTTTCCGCAAAAACCGAGAAATATAATTTCCTGTCAAAACCGAAAAAACGCAATTTCCCGCCAAAACCGGAAAAATACAATTTCCTGCCAAAACCATAAAACGCAATTTCCCGCCAAAATCAGAAAACAATTTCCCGCCAAAACCGGGAAAAACAATTTTCCGCCAAAACCGAGAAACACACAATTTTCCGCCAAAACCGGAAAAACGCAATTTCCCGCCAAAACAGAAAAATTGCAATTTTCCGCAAAAACCGAGAAATATAATTTCCTGTCAAAATCGGAAAAACGCAATTTCCCGCCAAAACCGGAAAAACGCAATTTCCCGCCAAAACCGGAAAAATGCAATTTCCCGCCAAAACCGTAAAACGCAATTTTCTGCCAAAATCGGAAAAATAATTTCCCGCCAAAACCGGGGAAAACAATTTTCCGCCAAAACCGAGAAAAACACAATTTCCCGCCAAAACCAGAAAAACGCAATTTCCCGTCAAAACC
Organism: Raphanus sativus; assembly: GCF_000801105.2. NCBI lineage: Eukaryota > Viridiplantae > Streptophyta > Magnoliopsida > Brassicales > Brassicaceae > Raphanus > Raphanus sativus. The sequence goes on along the minus strand of NC_079511.1, from coordinate 5,486,827 downwards.
GGAAAACGTAATTTTCTTTCGAAAGCGGAAAAACACAATTTTCCAAAAAAGCAGAAAATATTTTTTTTTTAATTCGATCAAATTGGTATTAACTTAAAAATGATTCATTATAAAGATGTTGGGTTGATGGGTCAACCATTAATCCATCTGACCCATTCAATTTAATGGGTCATAGGTCAACCCAACCCATTTAATAAATGGATTGGGTTGACCCATGACCCTTTAACAGTCAACCCATTTGGATTATGGGTTGGGTTGACCCATTTGACCCATTTTGACACCCCTACACTTGACACGGCCCAAACTCATTTGAGGAACTTTATTAAAAGATTACCACATATAATGGGCCTAACAGGCTCGAAATGATAAAAAAAAAATCTTGGCCGTCAAGTAACTAACACGTTGACAAAGGTGATATGAGTTCTTATCTTATCAAACAATTATTCAGGTCACGCAGAAATACTATATGAATTATAAAAAAATTATTTGATAAAATACTTTTATTTCTTCTCTTTTTAAAATGAGTGGAGGTAAAGGAAGATGAAAAAAGGGACCATGGCCTCGTTGTTATAACAAAAATGGGACCATTGTGTCCGACATCTTTTTTTTCCCAGTTAATCTTGAATTATTGGATTCCTTTTTCTTCTTTCACTGGTTGGTAATTGATTCAATGTATGCAATTAATTGTCAAATTTGTAGCTAGATATCCAAACAAATTCATTTTTGTTATTTGGTGGACAATTATAGCTACTAACAATTTCATATTGAAATTACCATTTTTTTGTAGCTGAATATCCGAAAAGGCAAATGCAATATGAAATGTGTAATAGCTATAATTGTCCACCCAATAACAAAAATGTTTTTTTTTTGGTTTGGCAACACTTAATCTTGCAAGTTGTGTATAATGAAAATAAATGTAGTAAGTAATCAAAAAATTAAAAAAAAACTAACGGTCTGGATTAGCCTCTGCTAAGTTCAGTTCTGACACTGTCACTGAACTGTTCCCCGCAAAAAAAAAAAACAGAGAGGTGGCAACTCTCTTTGCAAAGCAAAGAGTCACGAGAATCATTGGCAACTCTCCTTTGCAAAGAAGAAAAAAGTAAATGTTGAATCTCTCAAAATCTTAACTTTTAGGGTTCGAGCTCTGTCTAGAGATTTGGCCCTTTTTGTTGATGAGACCTCCTCTGCAAGATCCTCGTGATTCCACTTTAACGCCTCCCTCCCTCCTTTCTGAAAAAAAATTCAAAGTAAATAAAATAATCACTATTAATTTATCTCCCTTTTTAAAAGGGTTTCTTTTTCCTTCAAATTCTCCAGGAGTTCCCAACTTTCTCAGCTATGAACGGCCACGACGGAGAACGTTTTCAGGTGGGCTATAACGATGAACCTGTGCCGTGGGTCAGAAACCCAGAAGAAAACTGGTTTAGCAACCCACAAGATGCTTCTCAAAACGAGTTTCGGATTCAACAGTGGTGGGTTTCCCTTAAACCCTTCAGAGAGAATCTGCTCCTCCTTATTCAGCAATCCATCGACTCCTCTTCTCCCTTGCAACACTTCACACTCGAACGCTACTACTCCTCACCAACAACAACAAGAGTCTTTCTTAGCTACAAAAGCTTGCATGGCTCTCTCCTCAACGTCCCTCCCGACAACAACAACAACAAACAACAACCCTTTAGATGACTTCCGTTTTCGACTCTCCGTTGTTTTTTAGGACAACTCCAGACTCCAAACTCAATGAGTTTCCCTGTTATGACTTCTTCACCACGGACCCTCCTCCTTCCCGGTCATGTACGTCTTTCAGCCCCCTGGAGCTTGAGGGAGTACTCGAGAACAGAGCTAAGGTTCTGAAACCTTTAGAGGTATTGCTTCCTCTGGTTCTCAGCCGACGCTGTTCCAGAAACGAGCTGCATTGCGTCAGAGTCCGAGCAGCAAAATGTGCAACTCTGCACTCTTCTTCTTCTGAGATTAGGAGGAGCTACGAGAGAGAGTTTGTTGATGAGACTAGTCTAGGTTGAATTACGAATCTGATGAGCATAATAACAACAACACAAACAAAGGGATGAAAGAAGAAAGGAATGCCTGCTAAGAATCTAATGGCTGAGAGAAGAGGAGAAAGAAGCTTATGATAGGCTTTACATGCTCAGATCAGTTGTCCCCAAGATCAGCAAAGTGAGTAATTAAAGATAATAAAAAAAGATTCTTAACCTTTTCTTTTTTCATTCTTTCAATGTTTCTTAGTGTTAAGAGTTTGTTGTGCATGCAGATGGATAGAGCATCGATACTTGGTGATGCTGTTGATTATCTTAAAGAGCTTTTACAGAGAATCAGTGATCTTCATACCGAACTTGAATCTACTCCATCAAGTTCTTCAGGCTTAACATTACCATCACCACAAACGCTAACCTTACCGTGTTAAGGAAGAGTTGTGTCCGTCTTCCTCCTTGCCAAGCCCTAAAGGCCAACAAGCAAGAGTAATAAAATAAACTCATTTGTTTGCTTGTGGAGGGGAGGACTCTGTAAGTTTCTTAAGTAAGGATTATTTGTTTTTGTTTTAAGCAGATTGAGGTTAATTTAAGGGAAGGAAAGGCAGTGAACATTCACATGTTCTGTGGAAAGACGACCTGGTCTTTTACTTTCCAACCATGAGAGCTTTGGATGACTTAGGATTGGATGTTCAACAGGCAGTGATTAGCTGTTTCAATGCGTTTTGCTTTGGATGTTTTCCGCGCTGAGGTATAAAGATTAGTACTTATATATGATGCTATCTGATCAGGTTTTGTAGTTGTGTAATAAACATGCTTTTGTTTCTAATCAGGCAATGCCCAAGAAGTCACGAGGTTGTGCCTGAACAAATCAAGGCAGTGCTTCTAGACACAGCTGTTACACCGGTTTGCTGATTCTATTCCTTTGCGGAACAGAAGGAAGCATCTTATGAAGCAGAGCTAGAGGTCTATAAGCCTTTAATTAACTAGTCAGCAATTTTCTTAGTTTTCAATTCTCAGTCTTAATCTTGGTACGGCAGATGTTAGTTAATTAATTTAATCTGGCTATGACAAACAAAAAAAAACATGTCTCGGGTGCGATCACTTCAACCTTTTCATACATAACTCTTGTCGTTAAAACATACATTAAACTATTTCACTTTTTTTTTTCAAAAAAAAAAGTGAAATAACAAACAAGAAATGTATGTTTTCTTACATGCTTTCATCAAAATACATTGATCACAGAAACCAAGCAAGTATTCTATATCTATGAGATCATACGTTGAACATTTAAGAAGCATTCCAAAATAGAAAAAAAGCATAAAGTAAAAGCAGACTTGGAGGAGACGTGAAAACACTTGAAG